>NW_020838017.1:1742056-1797785 GCF_003676395.1 Aethalodelphis obliquidens
ATATATATATATATATATATATATATATATATATATATATGTATATGTATATGTGTGTATATATATATCTCCTGGTACCAATACAACACTGACTTGATTAATGTAACTTTATAACAACTATTGAAATTAGGGAGTGTAAGTTCTTCAAACTTGGTCTTCTTTTTTTTTTTTAGTTGTTTCAGGTCCTTGGTATTTGTATATAAATTTTTAAACCAACTTGTTTATTTCTTTTAAAATAAAATCCTACTAGTATTTTAATTAGAATTGCATGGACTTTATAAATCAATTTGGGGAGAACTGCCATCTTAACAATATTGAATCTTCCAAAACATGCAATAGTTTATAGTTTTCTATGTATTTATCTTGTGTTTTTCAGTAATTTATTCTGAAGTATTTTGATGTTATTATAAATGAAATTGTTTAAACAATTGTTAAAATAATTTTATTTTCTAATTGCTCTTTGCTGGTGTATATGGACACAAATTATTTTTATACACTGATCTTATATCCTACAACCTTCCTAAACTTACTTTTTAATCCTAGTAATTATTATTTTGGGTAGATTCATTAAGTATTTCTATATGTTTGAGCATGTTACTTCAAGTTGAGTTGTACTTCTCTCTTCCAAATTTTTTTTTTTTTTTTTCTTGCATTACTGCACTGGTTAGGATCTTCCTTACAATATTGAACAGAAATGCTGAAATTGGACGTTCTTGCCTTAATCCTGGTCTCAGTTAGAAAGCACCAAGCCTTTTGGTGCTTGTTGATGTTAGTTGTAAATTTTATCATAGATGCCTTTAGTCAGGTTAAGTGTCCTTTTATTCCTGGTCTCCTGAGAGGTTTAGTCATAAATGGGAGTTGGATTTTGTCAAGTATTTGCATCTGTTGCAATGGTTATGCATTTTTTTCTCTTTATTCCATTAACATGGTGAATTACATTTATTGATTTTAAATGTTATAGAAACTTTAATTTGTAAAATAAACGTTACATGGTCATGAAATTTTTTTTTCTTTTACATATTGTATAATTCAATTTACTGAGAATTCGGTAAATAGTTTTTTTTATTTTCATGAGGAATAATCATCTGTAACTTTCTTTTCTTATACCTTTGACTGGTTTTGGTATCATGGTAGTAACACCCTCATAAAATGAGCTGTGAATCATTCCCTCTTTTATTTTCTGAACACTTGTGTTAAAACATTTGTAATAATTCTGCTTAAAATATTTGAAAGAGCACAGTAAGAAACCATATCCAAATTTGCTTTTAGGAAGGTATTATATTTGGAATCGAATGTCTTCAATTGATAGAGCGATTTTTGAGTTTTTTCTTTTTAGGTCAATTTTGATCATTTTTGCCTTTCGAGAAATGTATCCATTGAATCTACATTATCAGATTTATTGGTACTATGTTATTCATAATACTCCTTTATTATCATTTAATGTATGCAGGACTGCTAATGTCCCCTTTTTATTCCTAATACTGTCATTTTTTTCTTTTTTCTTTCTTCTTTTTAAGATTAGTCTTGCTAGAGGCTTACTAATTTCAGTTAAATTTTTAAAGAACCAGTTTTTGGTTCACTGATTCTCTGTTTTTCTACTTTCTATTTAATGGAATTCTGTTTTTATCCTTATTTTTCCCTCCTTCAACATACTTTGGGCATACTTTCTCTTCTTCTTCTAATGTCTCAGGGTGGGCAACAGATCATTAATTTTCAATTTTTTCCCCTTAGAGAAGAGCAAGCCTGGGTGTTCCCTCCTCAGTGCAGGTGGGAGATTCAAACATTACAAGGGTCTGCCTATGCTCAGCAGCTCTTACCCCAGCCCCAGCCCTAGCCGTAGCCCCTAACTACAATAAAGACCTGGGCCATCACTTCTGGACCTGCTTTAGTTGTCTTCCCTGCTTCTGTAAGACCTCAATTATGTAAGTAATAAGCCTCTTCATAGCCTTTTTTTTTTTTTTTTTTTTTGCGGTACGTGGGCCTCTTACTGTTGTGGCCTCTCCCATTGCAGAGCACAGGCTCCGGATGTGCAGGCTCCGGACGCACAGGCTCAGCAGCCATGGCTCACGGGCCCAGCCGCTCCGTGGTATGTGGGATCCTTCCAGACCGGGGCACGAACCCGTGTCCCCTGCATCGGCAGGCAGACTCTCAACCACTGCGCCACCAGGGAAGCCCCTTCAAAGCCTTTTGGTGTGTGTGCACATGGCCTCATCAGTCTTGACATTGATCCAAATTTGGGGTTGGGTTCATCTGCTTGTGAAGGTGACCCATAACAGCTATTAATTTAATTACTGTGGTCTTCCTGCCTACCTCTTTGCATGGTATGTTTTCCATATATTTACGTTCATCTTGCCTCTCTTTATATGGAAAGTGTGCCTCTTGTAGACATCTTATAGTTGGGACTAGTTTTTAAATCCGTTCTGACAACCTGTATCTTTTAGTTGTTGCCCATTACATCTAATATATTTTTTTATACGTTTGACTTTGGGCCTGTCATTTTCTTATTTGTTGTTTATATATCACTTTCTAAGTTTTTTATTCCTCGGTTTCTCCTTTACTGACTTTTGTTAGATTATTTGAATATTTTCAGAATTCCATCTTAATTTTTTATTTACCTTTTAGCTAGAATTCTTTTTTTTTCCCAAGGGGCTGCTCTCCAGTAAAAAATATATGCCCTTAACTTTTCACAGTTGAACTGTTATTAATACTATACCTGTTTATATAAAACATAAAAACCTTGCCACCATATAGGTTTATGATTGACTGTCCCTAATTTTTCATAATTGTTACATGTAACATACCTACAGAGATTATAAACCCTATAAGAAAATATTATAATTTTTGCTTGAAATTGTTATGATTTATATAGAAATGAAGAAGAATAAAAAACAAAAAGAAAAAACATTAAAATTTTTTTTCCCTTGGACATTTACTATTTTTAGTATTCTTCATTCTGTTCTTTGAATGTGAATTTCTGTCTGTTATCATTTCCATTCATCCTGAAGAACTTCCTTTACCATAGCTTATAAAGCACATCTGCTGGCAAAGAATTATGTCAGTTTTCTTTTATCTGAAAATTTATTTATTTTGCCTTCTTTTTTGAAGAATATGTTCACTAAGATATAGAATCCTGAGTGGATTTCTTTTCTTTTAGCATTTTATAGTTGTCGTTCTACTCTGTTCTGACCTCGTGGCTTCTTATGAGAAATAAGCTATTATTTTGCTCATTGTTTCCGTTTGTAAGATTCAACTTTTAATTGCTGCTTTCAAGATTTTCCCTTTATTTTGGCTTTCAAGGTGTGAATAATAGGAAAATCTGAGAAGCCAAGCCGGTGTAGCTGCTGCAGAGAGAACTGTGAGAACTGCTGCCTCTGTGTAGCTGCTTCCTCTGTGGGAACATATCTGGGGGCCTGGGGGAGGGACTGAGGCTGCTTTTGCTCAATAGAACTAGAAGGTGCAAAGATGAAATGTACATGGAACACAGGAGAGAGAATAACCTGAGGCCTGATGGACACTTTTATTTTTGTTTGTCATCATACTGACCCATTATGACTTTTTTGAGAGCAATGAATTCTGTCCTCCAAATCACACTCTAGATTAATGAGAAGCAATGAAGGTTTTCAAGCACACATAAAGACATTTTTTTCGTAGGTATTGCTCTGGCTTAATTGTGGAGAATGGCTTAGAAGGGGGCAAGAGTGCTCCATCACAACTGTGTAGGCAAAAGCAGATAATCGCTAGGACAAGGAATGCAGTAGCATAGGTGGTATGAAGAAAATGTAATTGAGGTACATGTTGGCGGTAGATCCAGAAGAGCTTGGTGGTAGATTAGACGTGAAGGAAAAATAAGGGAGATGAGTAAAAGGTGATTCAAGAATAAATGAATAGATGGTGGGGGTGGGAGCACTGAAAACAAAGCTGGTTGGGAGACAGTGGAGGGAAGATTGATGTGGGAGCGTAAAGGCTTAAGGTTCTTGTGTCACATCCACATGGAAATGTTCACTAAGCAGTTGGATGTTTGATCTAGGATCTCAGGACACTGTGCTGAGATGAACATCTAGACTTGAGAGTCAACAGCAAACTGATGGGAATTGAAATGTTATAGATATGATGATATACCAGAATAATGAGAACAAAACAATGGGATAGAAATTATGGGATTGATAGAAGAGCTCACTAATAGGCCTGAGCTGGAAGTTTGTCTTTCATACAACTGTATATGTTTATTGTTGGTCTTGGTAATGATTTGGAAATCAAACTCTGATTGTTTCTTGCTATGATTTAGAACATAATGCAGCATCAAGGTTCACCTTTCTCTGGGTTTATCTTATCTATTCCTTTTTTATTTTGTTCTGATAAAAATTATGTAAAGCATCTCATCAAGTAATCTATACACATTTCACTACTCTAAATGACCATCAACCTAACACCCAGACAGATGACCTGTCAGGATTTCTCTCTGGGCATTTCTTATTGTATGTTTTCTGCTTACAATGCAGATTGGACTTGACAACTTTTCCCCAACTGCAATCTTACTTTAAATTGCTGCCATTTTATCAGTGGAAAAGAGAGACAGCATTAAAAAAAAAATACAAATGACCAGCTGCTTAGACAGCTAGGGTTTTTGACTTCCACACTCTGGTAAATTGGGTGGTATACAGTATTAACCACCATGTCCAGTTAGATACTTACTAAACATAAATAATCTTATTTGAACATTTAAAGACTAAGTTGTTTAAATTTTTACTTCATTAAAACAAAGGTGATATCAGACTTTATAAATGCAACTGCCAGTGACCATCGCTTATATACGTGCTTAAGGGGATTTTCATTTGTATCTTGTAAATTGTAATTACAGTTCAGACTTTAAAGATAAGCAATTATCAGGATTCACTAAATTAAATATCAGTTGTCTCTCTGCAGAATTATCCTTCAGGGACTTTCATTATACTGTGATACTCTATCTTTTCCCTTTTTTAAAAATAATTATTTTATTATGAAAAAAAGTATGATTGCAACCATCCAATGGCTTTGTCTGTCTTTGTAACATCCTTATGTAAAAAATAATATTCAGAGAAACAGATTAATTCAGATACTATGAAGAATAATTACCTTTAATTAACACATTGTCACTGGCAAACTCATTAAAGATTTAACTGTGAACTCAGCATTGATTACAATACAAAATGCTACTGTCATTAAAATTTGTATAAAATGCCAGTCTATACCATCTGTAGTCTCCTGTAGGTAAGATAGCTGTCTCTATGTTCTCATGAATGTAATACCCTGTAGATGCTCTTTATTTTGTTGTTTAAACCCTCTGAATTAACATAGGTATAGAAACAAAGTGCTTTTGTTTGGCATGTTTTGTTTGGTTTACATATATTACTTAAAAAAATATGTACGGGCTTCCCTGGTGGCGCAGTGGTTGAGAGTCCGCCTGCTGATGCAGGGGACACGGGTTCGTGCCCCGGTCCGGGAAGATCTCACGTGCCGCAGAGCGGCTAGGCCCGTGAGTCATGGCCGCTGAGCCTGCGCGTCCGGAGCCTGTGTTCCGCAACGGGAGAGGCCGCAACAGTGAGAGGCCCACGTACTGGGGGAAAAAAAAAAAAAAAAAAAAATGTATGCCGTGGGAGTTCCCTGATGGTCTAGTGGTTGGAATTTGGCGCCTGGGTTGCTGTGGCCTGGGTTCAATCCCTGGTCATGGTCAGGGAACTGAGATCCAGCAAGCCATGTGGCACAGCCAAATAAAATAAAATAAAATAAAAATTTAAAACTATGTATGCTTTTAGATACACATTAGGACATTTCTCCCCAGTTCACTAGTGACCCCTCCACCACAAACTGGATTTCTCGTTTAACTGACTGGCCTTCACCCTTGTTCAACGTTTGGATTTATAATTTATAATCATTTCCTTATGTGGTACCTTCTCAGTGGCTGTTTTAAATGGAATCTTATTTTTCAAATTAGTTATTATTGTTATTATTAATATGTCAGCACACACATCCCACTAGTAGGGCCTCTTCCTGAATTAGTTAGTTAATATGGGGTATGCTATGCTAATGTGATGTGTAGCAAATCAACCAGGAGGAGGCCTGGCTAATTTCACATTATTTAAAGAGAAGTGTGTATTTGGTCTGCACACTCAGTGTGCAACAATTTTTACTGAAATTGTCATTTGGGTTAACCTCAATCCAGTCTTTTCAATCATTGTCATAAATAATTGTTATAAATAAAAGAACACTATATTGAAAATGCCTGTACATGTGGATGCTGACATTGGAATGAGAAATAGATAAAGTTTCTTTTATGGCTAAATATAATTTTGTACAAGTTTATACATAATATAGAGATAGCCCTATCTTAATATAAGGTTTCCTAGTAAGAACTGGCCCACTGTGGCTAAAGGGATACTCTGCAGTGCATTGATTTTACTTTATTTTGACATCTAAGTCCTACTGATCCTCTTTGGGGTGTCCTGTGTTATTTGGTGCCCTCATCAGACTGGCCAATGTCATCTCTTGTTGGTAGAAACACCTTTATTTACTGGTTATAGAGATTTCTCACATCTGCACAGGTAGTTACTCAAAGTTAAGGTTTTTCAATGTTGCTTTTTCTTGAATTACGTTATCTCAAAGTTTCATAAAATCCCCAAAGCTATTTTCTCAATTCCTGGAAGTGTTTCTCTTTGTGGACTTTCATCCTCATGCCTTTGAATTCATCCCCATTACTCCTTCCTGCTGATGCCGCCAGGTCTTGGCAGAGGGTGGAACTTATATTTTCTCTTCTTGTAGGAAACATAAATTCAAGGCTGAACTAAAACTGAAAAATCCCCTCACTGAGGAACAGTGTAGATTCTATCACATGTTCAGATATTCATTTGGCTATAGACATTTAGGTTGATTCCTGTCTGAAATTATGTGGAATTCAGTAATTATATTTGAGGTAACTTTAAACAAGTCTTTAATATATTAATTAACCATTTCATTTCATTCATTCATTCATTCATTTATTTATGGCTGTGTTGGGTCTTTGTTGCTGCGCACGGGCTATCTCTAATTGTGGCACGTGGGGACTACTCTTCGTTGCGGTGCACGGGCTTCTCATTGCGATGGCCTCTTCTGTTGCAGAGCATGGGCTCTAGGAGCGCGGGCTTCAGTAGTTGTGGCACGCAGGCTCAGTAGTTGTGGCTCATGGGCTCTAGAGCACAGGCTCAGTAGTTGTGGCGTACGGGTTTAGTTGCTCTGCGGATTCTTAACCACTGTGCCACCAGGGAAGCCCCTATAAGATTTTTTAAATGCAGTTATTTGTCTTACAGAAGTATTTTTGAGGTGTGCTTTCTAAAAAAGTGATCTAATGAATCCCTGAGTCTAACTTCTGTCTGAATTTGACAATAACACTAGTTTAATTTAACAACAAATTATTTTTTTCCTACTAATGCTGCATTCACTGAACTAATTTAGAAGTTTAGAATATACACTTAGAAAATGTATACTCTCTTCATAAAAGAATCTAGTGTTTATCTCTCAGCTTCTGTCTGCCTGATATATTTTCCTATCACCCCAGGCAGAATACTCTTCAGTGCAAAGACTAGTTCACATCCTGTACAGGCACAAGGCATGAAAGAACAAACACTCCTTTCCTCCCTCATTTAAACACAGTGCACAGGGCTTAATCCATGGAACATTTTTTTTCATTTTAACAGAAAAGCATTAATATTTTATAGAAATGGTTGTGTCATATGGGAGAAACTCTACCAAAGGAATACTATTATAAGCAGTGTTTACAATGCCAAAGAAATGTAGAGTTGGGAAATTTGGCCCATTGGACTCCATCTCTGTCAATAGCCTTGAACCTCATGTTGTAAAACTACTTGTAGTGCTTTGGCATAAACTCACATTGGAATATTTTCTTAATCATCCTACTTTTTAAAACTGGTCTATTGTATGTATGTGTATGGTTGGGGGTGTTCTCCTATGAATTTTGACACTGTAAACTTTTTGATGCCATGTAAGATTTTCTCACCTCCTTCAGGAATTGAAACTGCAATAATTTCCATACCTATTAGTGATTTATGCTTTTCTTTAGGTTGTTGAATATATTTTTAGTCTCAAGGTTGATGAAGGCCTGTTTTAAGTATTTCAAAATTTCTTATGTAAGTCTATGTTAACAGTATTCAAATTCCAATTACTAATAGCAGTATTCTATAAACATCATTGCTATTTCCTTATAGGCTTTTCTTTGTGGACAGAAAGGATTTTGTTTTCATAGTTATTTATGGTGGGTTTTTTTGGTTTTGTTTTTGTTTCTTAGTTCAGCAGAAGTCCTATGCTTGTTGATTGTAGGTTCCTTCTTTTCATGTCCTCTGGCTCCATTAAACGTTTGGATGTCTGGCAATAATGATGGCTTATAGTATTCCATTTCCAAAGGAAAACTGGACTATGAATTACTTTTCTTTCTTTGTTCGTAAGAGCATTCTGAGTGGTGGGTAATTCATTCAGGTGGGCTGGTATATTCTTTATTTTCAGAACAAACTTTTGAACTGTGATCAGTTGGTCTCAGCAATTTCTGAGCTATGGATTAGACTTCAGGAAACACTTTTCGGATGTGTTTGTAGTTAAGGTAATTTCTCATTTGTACCTTAGTATATAGGGGCATTTATTGGAAAAGAGTGTATATAGGGATATTTATTGGAAAAGAGTGTAGAATTGAATTTGGGTGTCTCACTCTATTCTCTATTCAATGCTTTAGTCATTTGCTGTTCACTACTTAAGGTTCTTTCAGACCAAGTGCCTCTTTAAGGGACATGGTAATATTCAGATAGGATATGAAGCTGGTAATTGTCTGAGGTATATATTTTTTTCCTCAATGAAAGGCCATTTGTTTTGTTTTGCCTTTTTCCTTTTTAAAACAGGTTTCTGTGACCTAAGGTCATTTTGTTGATTTTGATTCAGGCTTACTCTGAACTTAAAGGAAAATTTATTGGTTAGTACTCAGAAATTATACTTAACTGAATATATAAAAAATGCATACACATATATATGAATTTTACAAATATATCTACTTATACATATATACCTGAGTTATTGCTAGGTAGAAAATGTCATTTCCCTTAATTTTTGTGATGCCAAACAAT
Source organism: Aethalodelphis obliquidens (assembly GCF_003676395.1). Classification (NCBI taxonomy): domain Eukaryota; kingdom Metazoa; phylum Chordata; class Mammalia; order Artiodactyla; family Delphinidae; genus Aethalodelphis; species Aethalodelphis obliquidens. The sequence goes on from NW_020838017.1 coordinate 1,751,194, forward strand.
TTTATGGCTTCATTCTTAGAATTTAAATTAATGCTTGTGACATATTATAAATTATATTGAATTAAGAGAAATATATTTTAAGTATATATATAATATATATATATATAATTTATTATTTTTTTTTTGCTGTACGCGTGCCTCTCACTGTTGTGGCCTCTCCCGTTGCGGAGCACAGGCTCCGGACGCACAGGCCCAGTGGCCATGGCTCACGGGCCCAGCCGCTCCACGGCATGTGGGATCTTCCCAGACCAGGGCACGAACCCATGTCCCCCGCATCGGTAGACGGACTCTCAACCACTGCGCCACCAGGGAAGCCCGGGAATGTATTTCTTAAAATGGCATAGATGTTATAAAAAAAATTTAGATGAATGACAATGATTTTCTGTCATTTCCAATGTGTAAGTAAGCAACCAAAAAAAGATTGTTGTCAGGTTGTCACTGGTGCTTAAAAAAGTAATCCTCCCATTCACGAAGAGGCTTCGGAAGAAAAGGTACAATTCTGGTTAGATATTTGGGTATGATTTGGAATCATGAGATGATCCAGATAAACTGTGTGTAAAGGTCTGGAGTATAAGAAAAATTAATAAGATAAATTTTTCCGAGGTCAGCCGGAATTAAGTGATCAGAGAAAGAGAGAGAATGAGAGAGCGAGTGTTTCTTTGTTGGTTTTAATTTTAGTAAGCATGATGGACTTAATATTTCAGCTCAGGTAGGTAAAATGCTAGAAAGAGCACGACTCCCACTCTTATGACAAGACAAAAGCTGGATAAACTGCAAATAAGTGGCTTTTCTTGAGCCCTTCAGAGAACAGGAATTGCAGAGCAAACAATCTGGAGAGAGGTAGGTGCCTAAGTGGAGATAGAGAACCCTAGCATTTGCATACCTAGAAGGAACAGGCATTGTCAAGGTGTGGATGACAGTGTGAAACTCCTCGGGGAAGCAGACATAAAAGGGTTCCCACTCGCTGACATTTCCTCTAGTGATTCAACCTAATACTCACAAGGAGGTTCAGGGAGGACCCAGAGAAAGCACCCAGATACTGATTGGCTGAGGGAGGAGCAACCAGTACCAAAGTCTCCCCAAACTCATGTGCCCATCTCCCCTATGAAACAGAAGGCTTAGTCAGACTCATGTCCCCCATTTTCTCTATGGAACAAAAGCCTTAATCCCTATGCCTTGGCCTGGAAACGTTCTTCAGGGAGTCAACTGGGACAACAGAGGGCTCACCTTTGTTTCCTGTGTCTCAGGGATCACTGTCCTTCATTGCCTGATGCGCTATGTTGTGAATACTATTGACATATATAACTTCTGGTTGTTTAGAGAGGAGGGTAAATTGGTCTCTGTTATTCCATCTTGACTGGAGACACAAGTTCCCCACCAAAGGAGTTTAGCACCCAATTTATAAAAACATTTCTCCAGAGCTTTTTGTGTTTTAGAACTATATAAAGGATTAGGGATCGCTTCAGTCTTCGCTTGAGTTAATACATAGGCCACAAATTCCTGAGATGCACAACCAGTTCTCATGCTGAAGAATAAATGTGTTCTGATACGTTTGTTTCATACAATCACAAGTTCACATCATAAGATCACTACAAAGTATGTTTATTATTATTTCTAAGAAAATGTTCTATTTATTTTATTAAACATATATACTTTTTTTCCACTGAAAACATTCATAAAAAGTTGATGACATTTTCCCAAACATCTCCCAATCCTATTTTATAATCCTCTTATATATCTTAGTAAAGGAAATATCTTGAAGTGTTATTAAATCTGTTTCTTGAACTGAATACTGTTCAGAGAATCTTTAAAAATTCCTTTAAAGAATCTAAGAGTAAGTCATGGAGTTTTCAGGACCATTGCTTGTCAAGGTCTTGTATTGTCTGGCAGAACTTAAAGTAACATTATTTGTTTTGAAGCACTTTGTTTAATGTGGCAGGCTTGTTTATGGATTGCTGTTCCTCTAATTGCTCTAACTCTCATGAAAGTCAAATGACTATATTTTAGTCATTCTCTCCTTAATGCAATTACTAACTCATGTCTCCTATTTTTTGTATTCCTGGTCTGCTACTTTTTCATATTTCACATTTTTTTCCTCATATTAATTTATGAGAATGTTCCCTCAATTTGTACTTAACAATCAGTAATTTTTATTATTTTATTTTTATTGATATACATGTCCCCAGACTGTGTGACAAAGTGCCCTGGGGCAGTACTGCAAACTCACATAGCACCATGTAATATTTTAACATTACTAAGAATCACATTGATAGCATGTTTGACACTGTGTGAACTACTAGCTTGCGTCCAAAATTGCAATATTAGAATGTGCAATTCCATTAGAACATAACTAATGTTCTTTCCATTAGAACATAACTTTGCAAAGCTGGTCTTTGGCAGTTGCTGTGACAAGTAGGAAGGGCCATACAAAAATTTTTGTGGAGTAGGAAATGGGAGCAATGTTGTCCAGTCTGATTCTGAGGTTTGAGAAGTTGTAAATGCCCAACAGATGCCCACATCTCTTAACTCGGGATTTCTTTTAATTTATTTAATTTTTTTAAGTTGGAGTGTAGTTGATTTAACAATGTTGTGTTAATTTCTGCTGTACAGCAAAGTGAGTCAGTTATACATATACATATATCCACTATTTTTTAGATTCTTTTCCCATATAGGTCACCACAGAGCACTAACTAGAGTTCCCTGTGCTATACAGTAGGTCCTTATTATCTATTTTATGTAGAGTTGTCTATGTCCATCCCAATCTCCCAATTTATTCCTCCCCACCTTCCCCCCGGGAACCATAAGTTTGTTTTCTACATCTGTGACTCAATTTCTATTTTGTCAGTAAGTTCATTTGTACCAATTTTTTTTTTAGATTCCACATATAAGCAATATCATATATTTGTTTTTCTCTGTCCAGTAATTGGGATTCTTTTAAGAGTGAAAATAAAATATCATTTCCGATTAATCTCCAAAATTTACAAGTAGCTTGTGCAGCTCAATAGCAAAAAAACAAACAACCCAATCCAAAAATGGGCAGAAGACCTAAATAGACATTTCTCCAAAGAAGATATACAGAGTGCCAACAAACACATGAAAGAATGCTCAACATCATTAATCATTAGAGAAATGCAAATCAAAACTACAATGAGATATCATCTCACACCGGTCAGAATGGCCATCATCAAAAAATCTAGAAACAATAAATGCTGGAGAGGGTGTGGAGAAAAGGGAACACTCTTGCACTGCTGGCGGGAATGTGAATTGGTACAGCCACTATGGAGAACAGTATGGAGGTTCCTTAAAAAACTACAAATAGAACTACCATATGACCCAGCAATTGCACTACTGGGCATATACCCTGAGAAAACCATAATTGAAAAAGAGTCATGTACCAAAATGTTCATTGCAGCTCTATTTACAAAAGCCAGGAGATGGAAACAACCTAAGTGTCCATCATCGGATGAATGGATAAAGAAGATGTGGCACATATATACCATGGAATATTACTCAGCCATAAAAAGAATTGAAATTGAGTTATTTGTAGTGAGGTGGATGGACCTAGAGTCTTTCATACAGAGTGAAGTAAGTCAGAAAGAGAAAGATAAATACCGTATGCTAAACATATATATGTAATCTAAGAGAAAAAAAATGTCATGAAGAACCTAGGGGTAAGACGGGAATAAAGACACAGACCTACTAGAGAATGGACTTGAGGATATGGGGAGGGGGAAGGGTAAGCTGTGACAAAGTGAGAGAGTGGCATGGACATATATACACTACCAAACGTAAAATAGATAGCTAGTGGGAAGCAGCCACATAGCACAGGGAGATCAGCTCGGTGCTTTGTGACCACCTAGCGTGGTGGGATAGGGAGGGTGGGAGGGAGGGAGATGCAAGAGGGAAGAGATATGGGAACATATGTATATGTATAACTGATTCACTTTGTTATACAGCAGAAACTAACACACTATTTTAAAGCAATTATACTCCAATAAAGATGTTAAAACATATATCATTTCCTTTTAATTTATGTGTAGTATATTTTAAAATAGTTCCTAAATTGTTAGGACACAAATATTATGAAGTTGTTTAGATTTATCTACTGAATAAAAGAAATAGATGTTTGTTGTAGTATAAGAGTGGGGCGAAACAATTACTGAGACATTAAGGGGGCCATGAAGTGAGAATGTAAGGGCACCTCTGTTATGTCATTCTCTCAACAGACTACAGCAGTAAAAGTAGTTAACAGTGAAAAGTTTTATATATATATATATATATATATATATATATATATATATATATATATATGTATGTGTATATATATGTATATATTTGGTTTTTTTAGCATCTTCTTTGTACAGCAGTATTTATTATACGTATTATTTCTAAAGCATACTGTAAAACTATAATGTTAAATCATTTCAAGATTGAGAAAAGTGAGGCTCCCTTTTTCTTAACCACATAGTTATTAAGTGATACGCAGTTGTAAATTTTAAATCTAACAGCATCCAGAAAAGATGAAGATATTTTACTATGTTTTTCATGACCAAAAAAACCTTATTAATAATGCATAGTATAATCATTACTCAAATCTCATTAGTTAGAGATATCTAGATTTGATTTTAAGTTTAGTTTCTTCTTTTTTTAAACTTTTATCTCCAAGTTAAAAGTGAAAAGGGAGTAGAAAGGAAAGTATTCTTGAGGGCTAAGAATCTGTAGCTCATAGGTCCCTGTTCATTCACTTCAAATTCCCAACATCTTCTGTCTTCTTAAATTTGGTACTGCCTCTACTTTTTATTCAATCTCATAATTTGTATTAGTTTTTATAAGAACCAGCACATGAAAGAGAATTATTTTTAACACCAGTGCCTACTTATTTAGATCTATGTCTAAGAAAAAGGTTGGAGGCAGTGAAATGTGGTAGGAATTAAAATATAAAGAATTTTTGTTATGCCAATAGAAAAAATGCTACCTTGACAATTTAAATTATAGAATTAATGCAGTAAGCTGAATTAATGGAAAACAGAAACACAGATTTTATTTTAAAAAATTTACTTTAATTACCTTCAAATAGGTCAGCTTATAATACACTATTATAACATTATCAAACAGAGACGCTTTATTTCCAAGTTGAACTGATGATTTTGTGAAACGTATTAACTATAAACATATGTCCAACTTAGTTTTTGCCAAATTAAAAAAAAAGATCCCCTAATCATGAGATTATTCAAAACTACTTTGATTTCCTCTGCTGTGTTCCAACCTCCATGTCTTAATAATTAAAGAAAGTGAATTATGAAACAAAAATTAGTTCATTGAATTTTATTTTCTTGAAAAGAAATTAACAAAAAGTATACACAAATGTCCATTTATTTTTGGATTAAAAATGATGTAAAATTACAAAGAATAAAATGCAAAGATATTAAGTGTATAATTTGATGAGTTTGACAAATAATTATACTTGTTTCACCCACATTCCAATCAAGATATAGAACATTGCTGTCACCATAGAAATCCTCTGTGCTTCATTCTAAATAATCCCCCTTACCTTGAGAGCCAACAATTATCCTAGTTTCTACCCATGTAGACTTCTTTTGCCATCAAGTGACCCAGCCAATATGGAAGAAGCTGCATGCCCTTTCTGTCCCAACTTCAGAAGTCATGCATCATCAAGGCCACCATATTCTATTTATCGTGAGTCACAAGCAGAGAGAACATAGAGTCTACCTCTGAAATGAAAAGTGTTAAGATCATATTGTAGAAAATTATGGTGGCAGATAGTGCTGTGGCTGGATCATTTACAGTTTGTGATATCTTTTATATTCTTCCTTTTCCCAACATATTCGTATTCTTGGCATATTTCATTATATTTGATAGTATACTGTACTTTGTAAAAAAAATAGAAAAAATTGAAGAAGACTACTACCCTGCTTTTATTTCCTGCAAAGAATGTGAACTTTTATTTCATGTCTGGAAGATAAAGTGAGGTGGTTATGTTTTAGATTTTATCAAGTTTTAAGTTTACTGGGGCCTGTGCTGCTGCTGTATGAACACTGAGCTAGGTGAGTTCATTTGCTCTACAGCCTCAATTTACTTGTTTTTTCTCTGCAAAATTCAGAGATAGAAGGAGGGGAGAACAATCGTAATGCTACACAAAATATACTGTATTTATGAGTCCTTCAGACTAATCCATTTCTGTCTGTCCCTACCATTGCCAGTGGCTCAATGGTCTCTTCTTTGCCTTTAGCAAGTCTTCTCTTTTACTTGATATTTGCCCACGAAAGTTGATAAAATTTGCTGCTAAGCTATGAAGGTCGCTTCTCTGTGGAAATCAGTTTAATAAGGATTTATGTATGTGTGTCCACTTCTCTTTGATACGGTAGCATTTATAAGGATGCTTTTTTATTTTATTGGATTTTTCTTCATGTTACCATATGAATGAAATGCTTTTATGCCCTTATACATCTTAAGCAGAAGAAAAAACTGTTTACTCAATTTTAAAACAACAAAATTTTAAAGAGATAAATGCAAACCTGCTGAAAAGAAAGTTATTTTTTCTCGTCAAACCCATTCCCTCCTTCTGAATCTCCAGAAATTATTTTCTTATTGTTTTAGATAGTAAATAATAGACTATATTTATTTACTTCTGTATTTATTTACTTTCCCACAAATAAACAATTAAATGTTTTAAGCACTTATCATATAATATGCTTACACATATACACAAATTATACATGTAAAATGATCTCCACTTGATTATGACATTCAAGATTACAATATGACTTACGAGAACAAAAATAAAATAATGTGTGAGCAGTTGAATTGGGCTGATGTTATACAGTTATAGGAGTGCCTGGAAAATACCCTTTAGATTAAAAAAAGATTTTTAAAATACTGGGTAGTCCCAAAATAGACTCAACGTGCAGGATTTCTAACTTATTTGATTACAGACACAATTTTGTAGAGTTTTTGGGAAACCAGTGTTCTCAGAAAACACTTTGAAAAATATTCTATATGAATTCTGAGCATGGAAAAAAATACTTTTGAGCTGGAGTCATCAGCAGAAATTACTCAAGGAACTAGAACTTCAGGTAAACTTTAAGAAGGTAGAGAGTTTGGAAGAAATGAAACAGAAAGGTTATGACAATTCCAGATAAATTGTGTGGGAGACAGAGCAGCTGAATAAAAGGAGCAAGATGTGAGGGTAAGAGCCTGGGTTTGGGAATTGGGTTCACCTGGATTGGATGCAAATTCTGTCACTTAATTGGTTTGAGCACCCTATTTAATTAAGTCACCTGAGACTTAGTTTTTGTTCTGCAAAAGTGGCAGTGCCACTCTCCTCCCAGGCTGTCATATGGATTAAATTAGATCTAAGTGTAAACCTAGAGAAAGTATTAGCATATAGGAACACTCAATAAAGGTCACTTCCCTTCTTTCCCCAGTGACTCAAAAGAAGCAAAACATGGAAAAATGGACATTAAGCAGGAGGTGGGATTAGTTTAAATATTTTTTTCTTTTTTTTCTTTAGAATTGTTTTGTTGCTGTTACCCCATGTCCAAGTCCTTATGACCATAGGTATATTACAGTAAGAACAATCTATGCATTCTTTTTCTCAAGTCTACAACATTAATTATGCCACTCCTCTGCCCAGGATTTTTCCAGAACAAATATCAGTGATGCTTAAACTCAAATGTTTAGCCTGAATTGAACTCTGTCCACTCCACAGGGAGCAAGTTCCTCAAACCTAACCTAGTTGTTTGGTTAATTCCTGAACACCTCCACCTAACCTATTCTCTCGCATTATTCAGTATCCTCTGGACATTAGTCTTCCTACTTACGTTCCCCCTTATTCTCCCTCTCCCCTCAAATTCTGTGCTTACCTTGAACAATCCCTTTACCACCTCTGGGTGACTTCACCCATTCCTTTGCTTCAGCTCATAAATCTCTCCAAAATTTGTTTCAGGTCATCAGCTTTTAAGTTTCATACCTATAATCCCCAATTTATACCAGAAACCTCAGCAGAACTGAGGGATGCCTCACATGTACATGTTTTGAATTTACGATCTACCACCTTCCTTTCCCTCTGTATCCAAGCTAGGACCCTGGTTCTGTTCCATCTTCATGAATAGCAATATGATCCACCAGCAGCTCAAGCTAGAATTCTGGATATCCTTCATAACTTTCCTTTTTTATTCCTATCCTTGCCGTCTACACACTCCAATTAACTATGAAGCCCTTTTGATTCTACTTTCTCAGTATTTCTTGAATTTATTCATGTGAAGAAGGAAGTGAAATTGCATGAAGGAAAAAGTTTACTGACAGTATCTCAAGTTCTTCACCACATTGAAGACCCTAGTCTTGCATTGTGAAGGCAGAGAGACACTATCTTGTCAGTGCCCAGAGTCTGCTGGGAAACTGATTTAGACAGAAAGGGGATCTAAATAGCGAAATGACTTAATAAATTCACAGTAAGAACATACTTATCCTGGGAAATAGAATGCCCTGTTTCCCCTTGGGCTCTTTGGATTTCTTCTTTTTAATTTAGTTTTGCCCTTTTCTGGTAATCATAACACCATTGATAATAATATATTCATAACAAAGCTTAATATGCTAGTAAAGGCAGGTTGCCCAGTGCTACATCCTACTGGCCGACTCCAGGTGATTATTTTGTCACACTCAAGTTATTATTTAGGCTCATGTGTTTAGAACTGACCACATTACTTCCACTGTGTGTTACTTTCATAATTTAAATATCAGAGAGCAATCTGTTTTTCCTCATTTAATAGGATTTGTTGGACAACGCATCATGTGTTCACATATCACGATAATTTACACAGCACTGCTGCTTTCTGATTTCTACACAGCATCCTAGCTGATCTCCCTATGAAAAACCTTTTCACTCTCCAAATATTTTTCCTCAGCCACCAGAGTGAACTTTCTAAAATGCAAATCTGTCCATGTGACTGCCCTGCTGCAACCTCTTCAGTTGCTTCCTATCACCTTCAAGATAAAGTCTGCCCAGCTTAGAATGTCAGCCCTTTATCTTTTCCATCCACACTCACAGATGTGTGATTTTTTTTCTCACAAAAGCATTTTCTTTTTGCCTCTGGTCCTTTCCACACAGTAACACTTCCTGGTTTGAATGCCCTCATCCCTGAAGGATAGCCCTGCTCATCCTTCAGGACTCCCTCTAGAGGCTTCTCCTGTAGAAAACTCTTCCTGACCCCGAATTCCCTGATAAGCCTGCACCTCAGCTGGATGGGTATCCTAGTTCCCATGTGATTCTGCATATATGTCTGTCGATTCATATCTCTCTCTCATGCAGTTAGTTCTCTTGTTAGTGTCTGACTTCCCGGCTAGATTCTTGAGAGCACAGATTTGATCTTAATTGCTGTGGTCACCCTTCTGTTTATTCAGTGCCTCACATACAATAAGCATGTGATAAATGTTTGCTGAATAAGTGACTAAGTACCTGGTTTATCATTCAGTACATAAATAAATTGTGCCTATCTTTGTCCTTCTAAGTGAGAATTTGTTTACCCTGACTATGATTCTGCCTTTATAATACCTCTTACACTCCTTTTATATCTTTGACAATGCCTAGCATAGTGTTGAGCATATAGTAAATGCTCAATAAATCATTTCCAGTGGCTAGATATTAATATGTCACATTCTGTAGTTTTCTTAGTTAATATTATTGTTGTAGTTGTATATGTTTTTAATTTATACTATGTTTCTGAGGCTAGTAATAAAAACATAAACATATCCAAAATGAATCCAAGCCTGAAAGATTGTTAGTAATTAAATAGTGGCTATTTCATACTAGAAGCTTCCGAATTACATCAACTGTTCTACAACCATTTAAGAACCATTGTTCTACCTAGGGAAGAACAATGACCAAATCCATAAATGACCTTATTGATAATAAAATTCCCTAGGTAAATATTAGGTTAAGTCATACTTTGAAAGGCAAGAAATTATGCGATGGCTGTGTGAAACGGAGACTGGGAAATGAAAACATGCTTGATAAATTAAAATATACTTTATGAGTAAATTCTAATGGGCTGTTATTAAAAATAAAACTGTTAGAAAGCAAGATGTTAATTGTAGATAGTTATTTTTGATGCTACAGTAAAAATAAAATAGGACAAAATAAGTAGCTTTAGATAAAAACCTGCTTGCTGGGAAGGACTTTCCTTTGATAATTTGCGTTAGTTTTCAATTCATGCTGTAACAAATTATCACAAATTTAGCAGCTTAAAAAACATAAATTTATTGATTCACAGTTTCTGTAAGTCAGGAATCTGGGTGGGTTGGACTGGATCCTCTGCTTAGCCTCTCTAAAGGCTGAAATCAAAGCCCTGTCAGGTTGCATTCCTTACTGAGGGTTCTAGAGAAGATTTTGCTTCCAAGCTCATTCCAGTTGTTGGCCAAATTCAGTTCCTGGAGGTTGTACAACTGAGGTCCTTGTTCCTTGCTGATGGCAGCCAGGGGCTGGGCTTTGCTTCTAGAGGCTGCCCATATTCCTTCTCATGCTTCCTGGAAGGTCTCATCCCCATCCAGCAAGGATGGGTCAATTTCCTTTCATATTTGGAAACTCTCTGACTTCCCTTCTGTCAAATTCTCTTGTCTCCAGCTGGAGAAAGTTCTCTGCTTTTAAGAGGTCATGTGATTAGATTGGGTCCACCTGGCTAATCCGGGATAATCTCCCTATTTTAAGGTCCATTAATTACATTTGCACCCCCCTTTTGCATTTTAATTAAACAGTTTACATCTTCCAGAGATTAAGGTATGGACATCTTCAAGGGGCAATGTTTCTTACCAAATAACCTGCAATAGTAGAATGTGGAATAGAAATCCTCACCGCAACTCTGAGGGTATGGAACAGTTGGTGATAAATCCACTGGATTACCCCAATTGATATGTGTGTGTATTTCTTTTTAGGTATATACATTTAATCCGTCATTTTTATTAACATCTCCATTGAAATACTTAGTTTTGTAGATTTTTAATGTTGAAAGCAAAAATTTCAATGTTATATCCAAATATAATTCAATAACAAAATTTAAATATTAATATTATAAATATGAGTCTAGCAAGATAAACTGAAAAAGACTGAAATATTTTTCACTGAGACTCACTTTGTATTGACTGGCTCCAATTTTGAGGAATGCAAGTTAACATTGAAATGGCCAAGAAAAGAAGTAGCACAAAAACATGTGGAAAGATGGGGATCTAAACAGTCTATGGTTCCATAGATGGTGTCCAAATCATTGAAAGCTGATTCAGATTCTTCAGAGAAACTTGTGGAGTTTGGGGAGAAGGAATGGGATTGTACAGAGAAATCTCTTTTAGAGATAAATTTTACTAAGGAAATAAAACCTTAAAGAATATTTCTGAAGGAATCAATCTTTTTCTTGATACATGTTTTATATAAGTTTTAACTTAAAAATACTTGGCAGTATTTGAAAATAGAGAACTGATTTTTAAAATCTATGGATTTTTACAATGTTCAGTCTCAAGGAAATTGAAGATATAAGTAAGATAAATGTATGTCCTAGTTTGATGGGAATGGTATGATATGTGAAAATCATCCAGCAGGAACTGCAAAGATCTTGTTCTTATTGTTTGTCCATCCTTCTGAATAAAACTTTGCCACAACATAGCAGGTAGAATAAGAGTGACCTTGCTTAGTCTTCCCACAGTCATGTTTTAACCTACGAGCAGCTCTGCCACTTAATACGTCATTGTGGGCCTTTCAGAATCATCCAGGCTATAAATCAGTGAAAACAGCTTGATGGGAGTGATTCTGGCTATTAAAGTTTTATTTGAGGTTTTTATTTGAAATGTGTATCAGACATTTCACACCAAGCTACCACTGACCTATGATTAAGTGGGATAATATTCGCTGTTAACTATGTTGTTTCCAAAGATTTCAAACAATCGCTAGGTGTGAATGCATCATTTTTGGTTAAGAGAGGTCAAATTGAAATTAGATAAATTGTTATTAAAGGCTGTAAAGAGTATAATCAAGATACTCCTCGTCAATAGTGGGAAAAGGCAGGAAATACCATCACAAATGTCAAATATTCTTTTGATGTCTTCTTGGAAAGTTTGTTGGTTAATATTCAATATTTTATAACTCCTCTTACATAGAAAATTTGAATTAAGGCCTTTAATTTTTGTTAAACGATCCAAAACATGAAGAACAAAGGAAAAATAAAGTAAGCAAAAAAGAGAAACAACGTGAAATTTCAACCCCCAAGAAAACTTTATTAATAAATTATACTTTGCTCATGTATGTGTATACCTGTTCCAATTTTGTGCATTACAATTATTTTCAATTTATATTAACATGGAAGTTGAAAATAGTACCTCATTCTTTAAATAATATTCATTGCAATGCACGTTTATGGATATATCTTTTTATGTATATTGACTCTTCTTCTTTTGTGACATATTTATACAATTACCTGTTTTTCTATTGTGTACTTGTTCTTTCCTTAAAGATTTGTACCACCTATTGATTTATTGAGGTTATTAGATTTTCTCTATGTCATGTGCTTTTTACCAGGACCTTAATTGTCTTCAGTTTTATTTATGGGACCTTATACTTAATAAATTTCACATTTTTTATTTATTCAGGTTTACTAAATGTTTTTGTCACTTCTCTCCTTTTATTCATGCTCAGAAAGACCTTTTTATCACTATATTTTAAAATATACATACTTCTACTTTTATGTCTTCATATTTTACGTATAAAGTTTCAGTCTATCTGGAGATTATTTTGGTATTGGTGGTGGTGATGTATTTTTCCAAAATAGCCTAGCTAAACAATGTTAATTAAGTACATTGACAAAAGTATCAATTCCTTTTGATTTAAAATGATGCCTGCTGTAGAGTAAAATTTATATATGCTTGAATCTGCTTCTTGACTGTTGATCTGTTTGCCTGTTACGATGCCGAGGACACACTCTTGATTAATTAGCTTTCTGCTTTAAATGATTGATAGGGCTTACCCTCCTTTATTTAAGCTAAAATTCCAGAAATTTCCTGACTTGTCTTTCATATTTATTCTTTCACTTAAATTTAAGCTGTATTTTTTAAGGTCCATCAAAATCAGATGGAGAGTTTAACTGGGATTATCTTAAAGTCTTAAATTTATTTTGGGGATAATTGAGCCCCTACCTTCAGTACTCCCATCTTTCTGAGAAACACCATAATTTCTGCTGTTTTTGCATAATTTCATAAGTTTTTTGCACAGATATTTTTTACTAGATTATATGTCTATCCTGGTCATATTTATTTGATTTGGGATAGATCTACTGGCATTTACACTTGTGGAGAAGTCTTACAATACTTTTGCTGTTTTTAATCTCTGCATTTAACAGATTTTCCCTTTACCTCAATAATTCTATTCGTTCTTAATATTGAATACTTTAGTAATTATTTTATTTTTTATTGAAGTGTAGTTGATTTACAATATTATAATAGTTTCAGGTGTACAACACAGTGATTCAATATCTTTATAGATTATACTCCCTTTAAAGTTCTTATAAAATGTTGGCTATATTCCTTGTGCTGTGCAGTATATCCCTGTAGCCTATTTACCTTGTACATAGTAGTTTGTATCTCTCCAACACCTACCCATATCTTGCTCCTCTCTGATTCCCTCTCCCCACTGGTAACCACTAGTTTGTTCTATGTACCTGTGAGTCTGTTTCTGTTTTGTTATAGCCACTCATTTGTTTTATTTTTTAGACTCCACATGTAAGTGATAACACAATGTTTCCCTTTTTCTGTCTACCTTATTACTTTAGCAACTATTAAATTATAATCTAGGTGCTACCTGCTGATGATTAATTTTATGTGGTGAACTCCTTCCATCTTACAGTTTAAGAAGATTTATATTTCTGATATTGCTCTTTATATTTTAAATTTTACATCTGGCCTTCCCTCTATTTCAAGGAAATGTTCTATCTATATGTTAACTTTTCATTATCTGTTATTCTTCGTTAATATCTTCTTTATAATGACGTCCACATCCTTCTCACTTTCCTCTCTTTTGTATGTGATTTTCTCAGTGCCATTCCCCACATCATTGATCCAAGTTCTCTTCACTGTTGATTCTACTCTTTACTTCTTATAGGATTCACACCACCTCCGCATAATTTTTTTTTTTTTTTTGCAGTACGCGGGCCTCTCACTGTTGTGGCCTCTCCCGTTGCGGAGCACAGGCTCCGGACGCGCAGGCTCAGCGGCCATGGCTCACCGGCGCAGCCGCTCCGCGGCATGTGGGATCTTCCCAGACCGGGGCACGAATCTGTGTCCCCTGCATCGGCAGGCGGACTCTCAACCACTGCGCCACCAGGGAAGCTCCGCATAATTTTTTTTTTTATGTAAGATAGAAAACATTAATTCAGATTTCCTCCTTAACTATGCTTTAAATATTTTCATAAATTCTTTCTTAGTTCTTTAGGGAAAGATTACCTGGATAAATGCATGTGCTATAACCATGAAGTAAAATCAATGATATATTCTAAACGAATGGAAGATGATGATCTTTCATTATATGTACTGATAATGCAGTTATACCCAATTAAACATAAAGATATAAGCAATTCAAAGCTTTTTAAACATATCACCCTTTTCTCCTACACATTTATCAAAGTGTTGATTAAACTTGAGAATATATATTTAGTTCACAGAAAAGAATGAGTTACTATAATTATTTCTAGCATAATTTATTCACCTGCATAGGCCATTTTACCAAAATGGCAGAAATCATCACAACCTTGGGTGGTTATATTGACATCATGCCTCAGACTGAGAATCTGCCATTAAAAAAAAAAAAAAAACAACTTATAAAGTACTTTCATACTTTAAAAACGGTAAGTAATCTCTTCGTAAAGTTTTACATACAAAAATAATTTATCCTCCATTATCTCATTTGATTTAATCTTAAAAAACTAAAATGGACTTTATTACAAGTTTTATTTCCCCTTTTGTGATGGTTAATCTTATGGGTCAACTTGACTTTGCTGTAGGATACCCAGATATATGGTAAAGTGTTATTGCTTTGTGTGTCTCTGTGTGTGGTTTTAGAAGAGTTTAGCATTTGTTCTGTAGACTGAGTAAAACAGATTATCCTTCCCTGGTGTAGATGGAAATCATCCAATCCATTGAGGGTTTGAATAAAACAAACAGATGGAATAAGGAGGAATTCTTTCTCTCTGCTTTAGTACTTGAACTGGAACGTTGGTCTTCTTGTGCCCTTGAACCAGTACTTGCACCATAGGTGCTCCTGCTTCTCAGGCTTTTGGACTTGGACTAGAACTACCCCACTGGCATTCCTGGATCTTCAGCTTGCAGGTGGTAGATCATAGGACTTCTCAGCTTCCATAATCACATAAGCTATTCCTTAGAAGAGTCTCTTTATGTATCTATATCTGTTTTTCCTATCTAATTCATTATATATATATATATATATATTTTATATATATATATATATCCCCATTGGTCCTGCCTCTCTGAAGGACCATGACTAATACACCATTTTTCAGATGGTTAAAGGTAAGCTCAGGTTTTTGTTTATTCTAGATAACCTGGCTGGTTTTGAGGTAGGCTTAATACTAAAGCAAATGTCTCTAGACTGTGAAATAATGAACCCTTGCAGTGTAATATACTGCTTTTCAATTAATGGTGCTCCAAGCTTTTATAAGTCATAGAAAATTACATTTTTATAGATGGGAACAGAATATATTTGAGCAAATGAACCAACACTCTGTCCCTTATGAGTAGATTTTCCATTTTCTGAGTAGGCAGCAGAGATTGGAGACTACAACAAAGTAGAAAAATAATAGGATCCCATAAGAACTTTAACCTGGGCTTCATCAGTCTCATGCTTTAACTAATTGAATAGGTAACAGCCAGCACTATTTGGCCGTTTTGACTCAGCAAAAAGTGAGGAATAGAATGGTTATGGCTGGTCAGAGTTTAAAATCCTGTTTGCTTTTATATCATTTTTTGTTCTATGTCATTTAGACCTCCTCACTTTAAAATATAAACCTGGGCTTCCTTGGTGGCGCAGTGGTTGAGAGTCTGCCTGCCGATGCAGGGGACACGGGTTCGTGCCCCGGTCCGGGAGGATCCCACATGCCGCGGAGTGGCTGGGTCCGTGAGCCATGGCCGCTGAGCCTGCGCGGCCGGAGCCTGTGCTCCGCAACGGGAGAGGCCACAACAGTGAGAGGCCTGCGTACCGCAAAAAAATTAAAAAAATAAAATAAAATATAAACCCATGTGGGGAAAAGTTGTCATTGTCAGAAGCTAAAATTTAGAGCTTACAGAGCTAAAACATGAGTTGTACTCTGCTAAACTCTTCAGTAAAACTTCCCCTATAAGCTTGAGCTCAAACAAAAATGTAAATACTTTCTACAGTTAAATCCCAATTTCTGACCAAAATGCAGTTTGCAGAACTTGCTGAAGCTTTTGTTCTTAAAAGATTTAAGGATCAGCTGACATGGGAAGCAATTCAAAAGAAAGCTAAAAATGACTGTATTAAAACTGCCAGTAGGGGCCACAGTGAAAACAAACCAGAAACCTTGAAATAT
This sequence comes from Aethalodelphis obliquidens, assembly GCF_003676395.1. NCBI lineage: Eukaryota > Metazoa > Chordata > Mammalia > Artiodactyla > Delphinidae > Aethalodelphis > Aethalodelphis obliquidens. Next base: position 1,767,807 of record NW_020838017.1, read on the forward strand.
TTCAGCTCATCCACTACACAATGACTGTGGCTATCTCAGGACTTTTCTAAGTTCTAAGACCAAATTACAGGGACTTCCCTGGTGGTGCAGTGGTTGAGAATCTGCCTGCCAATGCATTAGACACGGGTTTGAGTTCTGGTCCAAGAAGATCCCAGACGCTGTGGAGCAACTAAGCCCATGTGCAACCACTATTGAGCCTGCACTCTAGAGCTCGCAAGCCACAACTACTGAGCCTGCGTGTCACAACTACTGAAGCCCGTGCGCCTAGAGCCTGTGCTCTGCAACAAGAGAAGCCACTGCAATGAGAAGCCTGCACACCGCCACGAAGAGTAGCCCCCACTCGCCACAACTGGAGAAAGCCTGTGCACTCAGCAATGAAGTCCCAATAACGAAGACCCAGTGCAGTCAAAAATAAATAAATAAATTTATATATAAGAAAAGACCAAATTACATTCTACTCTTCAAGGACAATGAAACAATGAGCTGTTTATATGTTTCACACTTTGTTTTCTGAAATACTTCTTTTTTTTAACACTTATTTTTTTCGCCGCGTTGGGTATTTGTTGGCTGTGCGCGGGCTTTCTCTAGTTGTGGTGAGTGGGGGCTACTCTTCACTGAGGCGCGTGGGCTCAGTAGTTGTGGCTCGCAGGCTCTAGAGCACAGGCTCAGTAGTTGTGGCGCACGGGCTTAGTTGCTCCACAGGATGTGGGATCTTCCCAGACCAGGGCTCGAACCTGTGTCCTCTGCATTGGTAGGCAGATTCTTAACCACTGTGCCACCAGGGAAGTTCCCTGAAATACTTTTTTATGAAGTTGTATTCTAAAAGTGGAGTATTTAGACAACCATATGGAAAACTTAGTCATCCAAACATAAACTGCTAAAATATACCAGGAACTGAGGTAATTTAGTTTGAGTTAATTTGTAAAATCAGTATTAATTTTCCTTTCTAAGTTAACGCCATTGGTTAAGCAGGTAATGCAATTTCTTAGAATAGCCTGAGGAAATAGGATTCTAAGGAGAAATCATACATATCTGGCAATTTGTATTGGTTTTCCTGAAGTTGTTGACTTTCTAATGCCTACCATTCTAGAATTTCCTTGTTGATTTCCAAAATAAAAGTAAACTTTTTCCAGTTAAAATCAAGTTCTAAATAAAGAATTGCTAGACTCATGGTGGCAAAAAGAAAACCATGGCTGTTGGCCTAGATGATCTTTTATTGATCATCATCTAACTACCTACATACACACAATATAACATAGTTATTAACATATTTACATATAAATGTTAATAAATAAACTTAAAAATAAATTTATATATAAGTTTTAATATCTTTATATCTATGTTATATACATGTATGCATGTAAGTATGCGCAAGCGTGTATAATCTCCATGTTAAGACATTTAAGAAGTTTTCCCATGTATTCCCAAAGAGCACAAATTATTTACCATCATAGTACTTTTGTGCATTGATTTTAGATTGGTGAGTTCATTTCTTATAATCATCCCCTAAGGCATGCTCCCTGGTTTTTCTTCTTGTAGCCCCTCAAAATACATCCTAGCAGCTCCTTACCTATACTATACCCAATAGGCATAGGTAATGCTGATTAACATATGACACACTATGCAGTAAATTTTATTCTGGGAAGAGCACCTTGTAAATAGAAAGTTTGTGCATTAAATTGATGAAACGATTATTTTTGTTTTCAATGATAAAATATATGTCTTCTCCCATCTGTTTTTTAAAGAGATATGTACATTGTTAAAGCTTAAGAAGACTACCAGGCAACACACTCAAGGCCTCAGTTAGGAGTTTGTTGCTTTTAATCATAGCTCCATGGAATGTGGTCTCATCTGAAACAAAACAAAACAGCAAAAAAAACCAAAAAACAAACAAATAAACAAAAGATGCCATAGTTTTTTTATTCCCATGGCTTCTTTTTTATAAACTTTTTCCTTTTATGTAGTTTTTTTTTCTTTTGGTAATTGGAAAAGTAAACACAAGTAATTTCAAGAAGTCAACTTCATATATATAAAAGAATAATATAGAGTACAGTTGACCCTTGAACCTCGCAGGGTTAGGGTTGCGACCCCATGCAGTAGCAAATCCACAGATTGCTATCTCTATCTCAGAAACAAAAGAATTGATAAATGACTCACCCAAAGGCAGGAAGCTGAAGCATTTTAGATAGAATCAGGATTCAAACTCTAGTTCTTTTGATTCCACATATTGTGATCTCTGAGTGAACACAAACATTCCCCTGCATTTAGACCTGTAAAATGAAAATTATTGAAAAAAAATCCATGTATAATTGGACCCACACAGTTCAAAGTCCTGTTGTTCAAGGGTCAACTGTAAATATGTATATATATTAACATACATATCAATCTTACCATACTGTTTACCAATAACCTTAGGTAATCTTTCACCTGAAATTAGCAGTTTCATCCCACACAATATATTTTCCAAATATATAAAAATATATTATGTATCTATATATTCTATATATTTTTTATTTTATGTATTTTCAAGTATCTTCAAATATATAGAATACATATTCAATATATGTATATATTTGTGTATCCATTGACTCACATACAAACATGTACAATTTGATTTCTGTTAACAGTAGCTATAGCTTACAACTCTGGTTACTGCCTTGAGAAACAGATGAAATTTGGGGGGAGAATGGTAGGAAATTTCAAAAAAATTCTTCTGTCAAAAAATGATATCATATATGCAGCCAAGAAAGACAGAGCTGCTAATACAATATATAAATGTGGGCTACAAAGTGAAAATAAATACAGAACACTGTTCTGCAACAATTTACACAAAAATGCACAGTATCACATAGTGGAACATTTCTTTTGCACTGTTTCAAATTCTCTTATGCTGTGAACCTCTCCTTGTCTTAATGTTTTGAGTATGTGAGTGGTGGGGAATGTAGGAAACTCACTCCCATTGCAGTCAAGTGGGAACAACCTTGCAGTAAAGAAGAGGGTGGGGGGCATTTAAAACCATGTGTGTCAATTCTTGATCAAGGGAGACAGGAACTAAGATAAATGTTCCTCCCTTCTCTTCAGGAAAACCTGATCCAAGACACATTTCATGTGATCAGGCAACCAGTTACCTATTGGTTAGATTCTACTATTGGTACATAACTTGATGACACATGGTTGTTTTGGCTTTTCCTTTTTCCCTGTTTCCATCCCCTTGTTTCTTACCCCAGACACTGAGTGGCACTTGCAAATAAACTGTTTACAAATAAACCTTTTTCTCAGGCTCTGACTTTGGAGAAATTGAAGTTAAGACATAAAGTAAAATTAGAGTTTGAATCAATATAAAGATAAAATGTAAATTCATTTATTACAAGACTATTTTACCTTTTTGCCTCATAGATTCTCCACAGTTTTACACTATCTTTTACAATAGAAAACCTATAAATATATTACTTCTTTTTGGTAAAAAACAACATGGTAAGAGGAATGAAAACAAGATCAAAGAAAGGCTGGATCTTTGCAATGTTAGCAGTCAATATAAAATTCAGCCCTAGACATAAAATACTAAGTTACAAACATCTGATTTCCTAGGTGAATGGAGGATTATAATTGAATTGAATTGTTGTTTATAAGAGTAAAAGAGTTTCAAACAAATAAAAACTAGTTACAATGGAAAGAAATGTCTTAGAGGAAGCAACTGCAATTATTCATCAACTAACCAGTATTGGGCATATCCTATGTGCAATACCACATGATCCTGGGTATAACAAAGTAATCACGTTAACCTGAAAATATTTCCATTGTAAAACACCATGAAATGTTGGGTAAAATATAATAACCAGCCTTTAAATGCATATCCAAACTCACAAGAGGCACATACCAACAACGAAGGAAAAACTTAAAAAAACAGAGCAGTCAGTGGAAGCTCCAGCACATCACTGATAGAATTCCAGCTACAGAGTAGCACGTATAATTTAAAAAAAAAAAAAAAAAAGCTGTTAACTGAGCTATGGCACACCTTAAATTTTAAGATACGTCTTAATTTCAGAGATCTTAATACTTGCCAAGTTCACAGCCATCGCACTAACAAAAGTGATCATCATTTCCCTTGCGTGATCAAGATAGCCTCTAATGGGTCTGTCTTCCTGTGTTGCATTCTTGGCTTACTCTGATTGGTCCACACATGGCTGCCAGTCATCTTTTAAAAATGCACATCTAATAATGGTTTTCTGTGTAAAAACTTGCCCTGATTTTCAACTTAGAAAATGATTGTTTAAAATAATTTTACCATGATCTACAATACTTTTCGTGATCTGGCCCCTGACATTCCCAAAAACTTAATGGCAAGATCTCTCTAATTCATTGTGCCTCAGCTGTATGGCCTTAACTATGTCATACTTGCCATACTTCTTTTTATCATATGTCTAGATTACCTCCTTGCCCTCTCTACTCAGCCTCTCTAATTGCTACAATGACTCATCAGTCTTTAAGAACTCAGCCTTCTCTAACCTTCAGATGAGATAAATTTCCTTTGTTTTAGACTGTAACCTCTTTTGCAGTTGTCATAAAACTTCATAGAATCGCATACAGTTATCACTGTAGTTGCTGAATCATTGGATGATGTGTATAATTAAATTTAAACTTGTATTACATTGTAGCACACATACAAAAAAAGAAACAAAGCATTAATGTACAGTTCAAAAGATAATCAAAAAGTAAACACTCATGTAACAACCAGCATCGAGAGAACATTATGGACATGACAGAGCATCCATCCAGCATTCCTTATCTCAACAGATACCTCTCCATCAATCTCAGTTACCTGCTTTTCTTTTTATACCATAGTTTAGGTATGAGTGTTTTGAACTTTTCAATCATACGTTTATTTTATTTTGTGTTTATTTTTGCACTTAACATTGTATTTGTATAATTCATCTCTGCAGTTGTGTAAGTAATTCTTTCTCATTAATATAAAAATCCAGTCTTCTATCTTTTAATATTTTTAGTTTTTATTTATTACCTATAATGCTGCTAAGACATACTTGTACATATCTCTTAGTGCATATTTTCACACATCTATTTTGGTAAAAAGTAACAGTCGATTTTCATTGTCATAAAGTGTACATCTATTCAAATTCAAAAAATCATGGTAAACTATTTTTCAATGTTATGATTTAAATTTCACGGCGATATATGCGAGTTTCCATTGTCCTAAAGCATTGCCAATAGTTTACATTTTAGCCATTCTTCTGGGTATGGAGTGATATTTCATTGTGTTTTTAATTTGCCTTTTCTTGATGACTAATCAATTTGATCATATTTTATTATCTATCATAAAATCGGCCATGTGGATACATTTTTTGAAGTGCCTGTGCAAGTCTCTTTTCCAATTGGTTCTTGGGATATTCCAACTTTTCTTACTCATTTGGGGACATTATTTATGTATGAGAAGTATGAGATACTTCTCTGTTTTTTATTTATTCTGTGGTTTGTCTTTTCTTTGTTTTAATGGTATTTGTTCATAAAAATAAGGTCTTAATTTTAATGCACAATGTTTGCCTTATAAAATTGCATTTTCTGTTGTCAAAAATGGTCAGATGGTGGCATTTCATATGATTCAAACCAATCGTTCAATTTTTCAATATTTCTCCTTAGGGGTAAGTATTTTTCATATCTTTTTAAAAAATACCTACCCCAAATCATGATATTCACATAATATTCAAGGAGATTCCTTGCCCTTCCATTTACATTTAGTGCTACAAATCATCTGAAATTCATTTTCTTGAGATTGTCATACACATTCCAGTGTCTCCAGAGTAAATAAATTATTTATTGATATATATAGATCTCTTTCTGGGCTTTTTATTCTGTTCCACTGGTCTTTTTTTTTTTTTTTTTTTTTTTTTTTGCGTTATGTGGGCCTCTCACTGTCGTGGCCTCTCTCGTTGTGGAGCACAGGCTCCGGACGTGCTGGCTCAGCGGCCATGGCTTATGGGCCTAGCCGCTCCGTGGCATGTGGGATCTTCCCGGACCGGGGCACGAACCCGTGTCCCCTGCATCGGCAGGCGGACTCTCAACCACTGCGCCACCAGGGAAGCCCTCCACTGGTCTTTTTGCCTAACATTGCTTCAGTAGAAAACTCTTAAATCCTGTATTTTATTTTTTTATATTATTAAAATAATTCCTTTGCATTTTTATTGAAGTATTGTTAATGTACAATATTATACTAGTTTCAGGTGTACAACATAGTGATTTGACATTTATATAATTTATGAATTGATCATTATGATAAGTCTAGTAAATCATGTCACCAAAGTTATTACAATAGTATTGACAGTATTTCAAATGCTGTAGATTACATCCCCATGACTTATTTATTTTATAACTGGAAGTTTGTACCTCTTAATCCCCTTCACCAATTTTGCCCAATCTCAAACCCTACTGCCCTCTGACAACCAGCACTGTGTTATGTTTCTTTCTGTTACTGTGGTTTTGGTTGTAACTTCTTTTCCATTTCTGATCTTATTTATTTGGACCTCTCTATTTTTTCTTGATTTTGACTAAAGGTTTATCAATTTTGTTTATCTTTTCAAAGAATCAGCTCTTAGTTTCATTGATCTTTTCTATTTTTTTAGTCTCTATTTCAGTTATTTCTGCTCTCATGTTTATTATTTCCTTCCTTCTACTAATGTTGCACTTTGTTTCTTCTTCTTTTTCTGGTTTCTTTAGGTGTAAGATTAGATTGTTTGAGATTTTTCTTGTTTCCCGAAGTAGGATTATATTGCTCTAACTTCTCTTTTAGAACTGATACGGGAAGGTTGTGTTTTCATTTTCATTTGTTTCCAGGTATTTTATTATTTCCTCTTTGATTTCTTCATTGACCCCTTGGTTGATTAGAAGAATGTTGTTTAGCCCCAATGTGTTTGTTTTCTTTCCAGTTTTCTTCTTGTAATTAATTTTTAGTCTCATACCATTGTGGTCAGAAAATGCTTGTTATGATTGTCTTATTAAGTTTATTGAGACCTGTTTTCTCTCATAGGACGTGATCTATACTAAAGAATGTTCCATGTACATTTGAAAAGAATGTGCATTCTGCTATTTGGGGGGTGAAATGTTCTCTATTAAGTACATATTAACTAACGTGTCCTTAATGCCAATGTTTCATTTAGATTTTCTGTCTGGATGATCTTATCCATGTAAATGGAGTGTTAAAGCCCTCTACTGTTATTATATTACAGTAAGTCCCCTACATACTTACTTTCAAGTTGCGAACTTTCAAAGATGCAAACGTGCGTTCGCATGTCCAATCACGTAAGTTAGTTCACATGTCTGGCATACATTGTCACTTGCGTGCATCCTCTACAAGTCGTTATGCTTTTGTGTACTTTACAGTACTCTACAGAGTACAGCAATACAGTATCTTTATTTGAAGCCCAGGATATCCGGAGTCAAGCATAAAAGCAGCAGTGATGTAGCTGGTACTACTGTACCTTTCAAGATACTGTACTGTAAGATTAAAAATGTTTTCTTTATTTTTATGTTGTTTTTTATGTATTATTTGTGTGAAAAGTATTATAAACCTATTACAGTACGCTCCTATATAGCTGACGGTGTTAGTTGGGTACCTAGGCTAATTTTGTTGGACTTAAGAACAAATTGGACTTACAAACGTGCTCTCAGAACAGAACTCATCCGTATGTAGGGGACTTACTGTATTGTTAATTTCTCTCTTTATGTCTGTTAAAATTTTCTTTATGTATTTAGGTACTCCGGTATTGGTCTTATATATATTTATAATTGTTATATCTTCTTTTTGGTTTGATCACTTTATCATTATATAATGTTCTTCTTTGTCTCTTGTTTCAGTCTTTGTTTTAAAGCCTATTCGTCTGGTATAAGTAGTGCTACACCAGCTTTCTTTTCATTTCCATTTACATTGAATACCTTTTCCCATCCTTTCACTTTTAGTCTGTGTGTGTCTTTAGATATGAAGTGAGTCTCTCGTTGGCAGCATATATATATGGGTCTTGTTTTTTTTAATTCATTCAGCCACCCTATGTCTTTTATTTGTAGTATGTAGTCCATTTACATTTAAAATAATTATTGACAGGTGTGTTCTTATTTTCATTTTGTTAATTGTTTCTCATTGTTTTTGTAGTTCTTTTCTGTTCCTTTCTTCTTCTCTTGTTTCTCTTCCCTTGTAATTTGATGACCTGATTTAGTGTTATATTTGAATTCCTATCTCTTTTTCTGTGCATATCTGTTATAGGTTTTTGGTTTGTGGTTACCATGAGGTTCATATATAACAACCAGTGTATACAGCAGTCTATTTTAAGTTGATGGTTGCTTAAGTTCAAGAGGATTCTAAAAGCACTACATTTTTACTACTCCTAAACGTTTTATGATTTTGACATCATACTTTACATCTTTTTTGTGTGTATATCACTTAGCTATTTATTTTAGATATATGATTTTACTACATTTGTCTTTTAACCTTCATACTAGCTTTATAGATGGTTGATCCACTACCTTTACTATATATTTGCCTTTACCAGTGAGGTTTTTTCTTTTACAATTTTCTTGTTTCTAGTTATGACCTTTTCTGCTTAAAGAAGTCCCTTTAACATTTATTGTAAAGGCAGTTTAGTGCTGATGTACTCCATATGATATCCTTGCTGATAGAGTGTTCTTGGTTGTAAGTTTTGTTTGTTTGTTTGTTTGTTTTTATTTCAGCACCTTGAATATGTGGTGTCAATTCCTTCTGAACTGTAAAGCTTCTGCTGAAAAATCAGTTGATAGTCTTATTGAGGGGGTGGGGGGAATCCATGCAAAAGTAACTAGTTATTTTTCTCTTTCATTTTTAGATTCTCTCTTTATTTTTAACTTTTAACACTTTAATTATATTGTGTTTTGGTGTGGGTCCCTTTGGGTTTTTTTTTTGTTGGTGGTGGTTTTTGCAGTACGTGGGCCTCTCACTGTTGCGGCCTCTCCCGTTGTGGAGCACAGGCTCCAGACGTGCAGGCTCAGCAGCCATGGCTCACGGGCCCAGCCGCTCCACGGCATGTGGGATCTTCCCGGACCGGGGCACAAACCCCCATCCCCTGCATCAGCAGGCGGACTCTCAACCGCTGCACCACCGGGGAAGCCCTGGGTTTATTTTTTTTGAGGACTCTCTGTGTTTCCTGGACTTGGATGTCTGTTCCCTTTGCCAGGTTAGGGAAGTTTTCAGCCTTTATTTCCTCAAATAGTTTTTTTTTGTCCCTTTCTCTCTCTCTCTCTCTGCTTCTGGGACTCTTACATTGTGAATGTTAGTAGGCCTGATGTTGTCTCAGAAGTCCCTTAATCTCTCCTCATTTTTTTTTTTTCTTTCATTTTCCTTTTGGCTGTTACAACTAGGCGATTTCCACTACACTGTCTTCCAGATACCTCATCATTCTTTTGCATCTGTAATGTGCTGTTGATTCTGTCTAGTGTTTTTTTTTGTTGTTGTTGTTGTTTTTTTGCGGTACGCAGGCCTCTCACTGCCATGGCCTCTCCTGTTGTGGAGCACAGGCTCCGGACATGCAGGCTCAGCGGCCATGGCTCATGGGCCCAGCCACTCCGCGGCATGTGGGATCCTCCCAGACCAGGGCACGAACCCGTGTCCCCTGCATTGGCAGGCGGACTCTCAACCACTGTGTCACCAGGGGAGCCCCTGTTTAGTGTTTTTTTTCATTCCAGTTTTTGTAGTCTTCAGTTTTGATTGGTTCTGTTTTATATTTTTTAGCTATTTTTTGAAGTTTTTGCTGAGTTCACCCATTCTTCTCCTGAGTAAGATAGCATTTTAATGACTATTACTTTGAACTCTTTATCTGGTAAATTTCTCATCACTTTCATGTAGTTCCTTTTCTGAGGTTTTGTTTGGAAGGTATCCCTTTGTCTCTTTATTTTGCCTGACTCTCTGTTTATATGTATTATGTATATCAACTTTGTATTCTGGTCTTGAAAGAGGGCCCTAAAGTAGAAAGTGTCCTTTGGGGCCCAGTGGTGCAATCTCCTCTTGTCGCCAGGGGTATCTGCTCTGTGGGCTGCATGTGCCCTCCTTTTGTGGTTGAGCTGCAGTTGCTGCAGACATGCTGGTGGTTGTGGGTGGTACCAGGCCAGCTGGCTTCAAGGATCAGCTTCGAGTGCTGCATGCATGCTGGTTTGCAGGGCCAGTCTATTGGAGAATCAGTCATTTTGGAGGGTCATTGGCGCTGGCTCTGGTGACCCACTGGGTGGAGTGGGGCTGGAGCATCTTTGGAGAACCCAGGCAGGGTGGGCAGTTTGAGCATGGTAGATCCTCATGGAAACACCTAGGAGGGGTGCATGGTGTTACTGATGGAAATGGTACCCATCAGTGCTGGGCTGGCTAGGCGGAAGGAGATTTTTTTAAAAGCTCCCACCAGTGCTTCCATCCCTGGAGAATGTTTCACCAGATCCCTGCCCTTCTGGGTCACACTCTACAATTAGTCAATGAATTTCCTTCTCATATGACCCAGAGTGTTTTAGTCTGCTACCTCTGTGCTAAGACTTGGATCAAGCATGTTGTGTGTAAGCCCTTCAGCAGTAGAATCTTGGTTTCCTACAGTTCTCTAGCTCTCCTGAACATAAGCCTTGCTGATTTTCAAAGCCAGATGTTATGGGGGCTCATCTTCTCAGTGCTGGACCCCTGGGATGGGGAGCCCAGTGTGGGGCTCAGAGCCCTCACTCCTCAGGGGGAACCTCCTCAGTTGTGATGTCTCTCCTGCTTGTGGGTCGTCACCCTGGGGGGTATGTTCTGACTAGATTGCATCTCTGCCCCTCCTACATATCTTGATGTGGTCTTTTCTTTATATCTTTAGTTGCAGAAAATCTGTTATGCTAGTCTTCAGCTTGTTCTCAGAGATCGTTGTTCTGTATGTAGGTGTCATTTTGATGTGCCCATGAGAGGAGGTGAGCTCAGGATCTTCCTACTCTGCCATCTTGATCTGGACTCTAGCCAATACTTTATTTAAAAAATAATATTTAGTAGAGAATGTGTTCTCCCTTATACTTCTTTTTCAGGAGTCTTTTTTTTTCTCTCTTTGGCCTTTTAAGTTTCTACACAAATTTTAGACTGAATTCATCAGGTTCTAAAAAAAAAGCTGAGTTTTTTTGGAATTGCTTGCCTTCTTATTTTATCTTCTTGTGGGACTGTGTTTTTCTTTCAGTTGACTGTGAAGTATTATATGCAAAAACTTTAGAAATAATTTGAGGTCAAGATATTGTTAACTTCCATTTGTCATGATTTAAGCCTGATTTTTAAAGGTAGCCATGGATGCCAGAAATCCATTCTTACTTTAATCCAATTATAAAAAATAATATAATTTGAGGTTAAGCTCTATTTCCTTTTCATCCTGGTATATTTCTGGTTCACCTTTTCTTTAGGGCAGGAGTCACATGACAGATATGGGTCAAATCTGGCCTGCTGCCTGTTTTTGTAAAGAAGATTTTATTGAAACACAGTGATGTCTGTCTATTTATGTATTGTCAATTATGGCTTTTCTGCTAGAAAAGCAGAACTAAGTAGTTGCTGCTGATAGTACATCTCACAGAACCTAAAATACTTACTACCTTGCCCTTCACAGAAAACACTTACTGACTTCTCTTTTAGGATACAGTACCTTATGATCTCAACACAAAATATAAGGGGTTAATAAAGATTTTCCTCTTTGAAATACCTGGATTCCAGTGTGTCCTTCAGCCCCAGGAGCCTGCCACAATCACTACTCAGTATCTCAGGCTCTCATCGGTCTTTTCAGTAAATGGCAGATGTCCCTTGTGGAAAAGATGTTCCAAAATGCTAGGTTAAACTATTTTTGTTTCTTTCTCCTACTTCATTGGTTTATAGTTCTCATTACACTGCAGCACTGCTATGTCTTCAGATATATTTTAAAAACAGTGTTTCTCACCATTCTCAGTAAAAAGGTTGGTGCATCTTACATAATACGCCATTAGTATAAACAGAATGTTCTGTATTAAACATACATATAATCTGTCTGCTCTAGTAGGATATCAGCTCCATGAAATTCAGGATTGTGTCCCTGTTCTTTTTAGCAATGTATCTCTGGGTTCTTCTGTTGAGTTTGCATTGTGTTAAATAAATGCGCATGGAGTCATATAAATATGTAGAACGCAGGTGCACTTGTGATCCAGGATTCATGTTATACAGCATTACTTCCCTAAATTAAATTTTCTTCAATCACTGGAAGCAAGAACAGACAAGATCGTGATAAATACTATTCATATTATAAAATATTAATAATCCCAAGCTGCAACAAAATGGTACTTGGTTTTATAATAATGTGAAGGTGAACTTTATTGGTTAAGCAGTTGAATTTATTAAGCTGTTTGTGGTTGTTAAAACCCAAGAACTTGCTTTAACTTTGGAAAAGTGCCTTCTTCTCCTTCTGGGAATAGATCTTTCATATAAATAATAAGTAGGCTTAATGCTCCCCCTCAGAGAGAAGACCCAGATCTCCGTAGAACAGAGCTTTAGTTCCAAATAAGATTTATTTTTCTGAGGGCCTATAATTGTAAGTTAGGAGCTTGATTCCTTACTGGAATGCAGAGAGGGTCTTATAAATAGAGTCTTTTTTAAATATTTTACTTTACATGAAGTGGTCATTCATTTTACTGGGTCAAATAACCAGTTTTTATGATGTAGAAGAAATAACGTCATACGTGCTAGCACATTTTCAGGAAAGTTCTGAAGAGTGTGGACTTGACTGTGATGATGTGCTAACATGAGTCATTCAGTTATACATTTTAAAGAAAATAGTATGGATAATTCATGTAGTTATTCACTACAAAATCATTTTAACTTTTTTCTCTGTTAATGATTTGATCAGTACAACCAATGGTGGTGGGAAAAACCTTAGAAAAATAATTTAGTCTCATTTTGTCATCTTACTTTGACTTCTTAACTTGAAGAGACTTTCTAGGTAACTCTGTTCTGCTGTGCTAGAGGGATAGTTTTTCAGACCTCCTCTTTCCCCTTCTTTTCTTCCCTGATAGGGTTTCTGTATGTATTGGGGGAAGGATCTAGCTTATATGATCTCATGGCAGCTAGAAGAAAAAATAAAAGCATACAGATTCTAAGATCCCTGTAGAGTTCACTGGATCTTCCTGGGACTGCTGTGGAGCTAGGCTGATCTACTACTTGAACTTTTGAACACAGAGAAGCAATTTCTTTGGCTACTTGGTTTAGTCATACTGGTTCCATTACAGCAAATGAGATCTAGCCCCTGATCCAACATCCTTGCCCTCTACCAGTGTTCAGGTATGCTGCTACATAATGTACTACTTCAGTGTCACCCTGCTGGCCACTCTGCAGTTTTCAGGATCCTTAGGTCATTTACCTGCTTTCCATCTGATAACACTTTCACATCATATCTCTTGCAGTGTCATCAATGGTTTATTTATACATTCTTTGAACAAAACATTTTGAGTGTCTCCTAATGGACAAGTTGTTGCTATGTGCCTATCTACATATAGCAAAACACCTAGAAACATGTATTTCAAATGTTGATAGTGTCTGTGCACAATCAAGCTTGTTTTGCTTTTATATTTTGCAATTTTCTAAAATTCTATGCAATACTTTGTGTTCAATGAAAAGAGAAATAAGTGAAAATCAAACAAATGAGTGAAGTGCTTTATTAGAAAACTGACAAAGGACATAGCCTGTTTGATAAATGTATAAAAATGGTAACTTCATTAGAAAATGAATTAATGATAATTAGAATTTTTTTAATTTGCCTTTTTTCAGCTAACAAATAAGAAAATATTATGCCACCTATTTTTCTACTACAGAGATAAGTTTCTAGATTTGGGAGAAGACAAATTGTAATGGCAATCAAAGATCAGGCAGAAAGAATTGTTTTGATTTCCTCTGTACTCATTAGGAAACACATCCAGTAGGGAATAATTTCTTCCATTCCTGGATAAATTAAAACTTGTTTTTAAGGTGGTCATTGACAATCTCATCAATATCATAATGTCAATATCACATTAGTGAAACTCTCCTAGAGAAGTCTCCAGGTCTTTAAAAGTGGAAGAGAAAGCAATCTTTTGGGACTAAAACAAATAAGCATCTTGAGGAGGAAATTGATATGAAATCACAAAATAGGTTTGTGTTTTAATTAACACTTCTGTTGAAATTCAACCTGTTTCATAACACGTACTTTTTTTTTTCCCTCTAGGATCACAGTTGCTGGATGTTAATCTAAAGTTCTTTCTCAGTGTAATAGAGTTTTATTAACTTCTGGTTATTAATTTATAGTATATAGACCCGCTATTCAATAAAGTTGTTTTTTTAGGTTGTAAGCACCCCAAGTGGCTATTGAGATTAGTATACATTTTAGATCTCTTAGAACACTACATTACCTAAGGCATACTGCATGATGAGGATACTTGTTAAATTAGAAACCCTGTCTAAATAGAGTTCAAAATTTCAAATATGTGTATTTTATTAGAATTGGTCAGAATTCTTTATTAATTTATTGTTATGAACATAGTTAAGATTTGTGTAGCAATTTATAGTTCAGAATTTTCTAATATAATATCTCATTTGATCCTCAGAAATTCACTGATGTAGAGTTGTTATCCCAATTTCATAGATATGGAAACCAAGGCCCAGAAAGGTAAATGATTTCTACAGGATTATGCAGGTAGACTGAAATTGCAAACATTGGAAACTTCATTCAGGTATTCCAATTCCATTTTATTGTGTCATCTCCCTTAGTTATAGAACACAGATAAGGTTCCACATTGCCTCATATGTTCTGCGGCTTGGTTCCAAATGCAAATACTTATAGAAATTAGATATAAAAAGAATGAATGAAGAGGGAGGATGGGAAATATGATGAACTGGAAAGCACATGCCTAAACTAAAAGGGAAATTGTTGTTCATCTACTGATTTTTGTCTTGGGGGATTGTGGGCCTACAGTTTCCAAATTTCTAATATTCAAAGAAGCTCAAAATTATATTTACATATGAAATTTTAGTATTTTGAATGACTGAAATGAATTCTATATTATTTTATTCTATACACACTGGAAGCAAAACTAAACTACACTAAGCTAACTACAAAGCATTCCTGCAAGCTAAAACTGCCCTGTTGACTGCCATTTTATGAACTCTGTTCTACAGTAAATAGTAATTAAATTGCTATAACTCCTGAGTCCTCAAAGCAAAATAGGATAAAAAATATTTGGTAAGTTTCTATTTTTGAAGTAATTTCAGACTTCAGAAAATTTGCAAGAACAGTGAAAAGAATTGCCATATACCCTCTCAAGATTCCCCTATTTTAAATATTTACTTGTATTTGTTTTTAGTGTTTTCTCTGCATACACACACATTCTGTGTGTGTGTATGCAGAGAAACCACTATAAAAATGTATAAATATACATCATATATATATATATATTTGAACTATTTGAGAGTAAGTTGAGGACTGAGGCTACAATGCTCCCTTTACATGTAAATGTTGTGTTTCCTTGGAATAATGACATTCTTTTACATAAATTCAAATTCAAATCAGGAAATTAAATGATTCACAGTACAATATAATCTACAGCTTTTATTCAGAGTTCACAAATTGTCCTTAAAATTTCCTTTATAACAACAGAAAATCTCAGATCATGTGTTGCATTAAGTTGTCACATCTTTTTAGCTTAATTTGGAAGAGTTTTTCAATCTTACCTTGTGTTCCATTACCTTGAGATTTGTGAAGACTGCTGATAGGTAATTTTTAGAATGTTCCCCATTTTTGGTTTATCTGATGCTTTCTCATGATTTGGTTGAGGTTTTACATCTTTGGCAGACATAGACCAAAAATGATTTTGTCCTCAGTGCATCGTATCAAGAATCACATGTGGTTGGCTTGTTCCATTACTGATGACATTAACTTTGGTCACTCAGTTAACTAAGATCCTGTCTTACAGTTTTCTCCACTGTAAATTGACTATTTTTCCCTTTGGAATTTGAGAATATTTGAGAATATGTAGATATCTGTCTCATCATCAGTTATACTAGGATATGTGTCAAATAGTGACTTTCTAACGGCATTGTTATTACTGCATTTACCAGTTGGCGTTCTACTACAAGGAAGAATGTGTCTTTCTTTTTATTCATTTATTTATATCATCAAGGACTCGTGAATTCCTATTTCATTCAATGGATTTTAAGCAGTGTGTTCTAATCCCTTAATATAATTACTTATTTTCACACTGAAATTATCCCAGACTTGGTAGTTTGGAGCTTCTTCAGGCTGACTTCTGCATACTTACAATATTTCCCTGTCATTCTTTGAGTACCTCTTTACTTCCTGGCACAAAAAGCTGTTCTGGATTCATTGTGTAGTTTCCTGCCCCAGTGCTGAAATTATTTCTCTGAGAAGCCAAGCTTACTTTAAGTGAAGGGTATTTAGAAATTAATATCTGTGTGCCTAGTGTGTTAATTGCTACTGAGTGCTATTATTTCTAGTCCCTCAGAGTAAGCAGAGGTAGAAAATAAATATTTTTAATAACCATTTGTGATGCTGAAGGACAAGAGAAAGTACCACCATGCTTGTGCCATCAGTCTTAGGCATATCTGAGACAAAGTCAATGAATAAAATAACATCACACTGTTGTGTTGTATGTATAAGATATTATTTTGAAATATCCTTTAATGTCTCTAACTTAAAATATGTTCAATGGATTTTCAACATAAGAATATTAATTATTATCAGAGATGGATTCAAACTGCATAGGCCAATCTAATATTGAAAGAAGCTCCAATAATTTTGGTGTCTTCCTGTTTTCATTGAACAAATGTTCAAGTAGAATTAAATTTTACAACTCCCATTTGATAGATGCTGGCACATCAGCCCAAACCCAAAATTAATATGAAAAAATAGTATTTTATTTCAAAGTAAAGTTTTTCACATGCAAACAATTTTCTCTCCTCTTTTGCTGTTCTTTACGTCCCAACGTATTTCTTCCTTTTTAATGAGAAATACTTCAGGAATATGAATGTTGAAGAGTGTATAACTTCATATAAATAAAAAGAACATATTTTCTGTCAGATCTGAACTAATTTATTAATAGAGTTCTGAGAAGTTACGTTCCTGAGAGAGACATGAAAAAACCCCTGGGCTCATAGTTTGTAAGAATGCTGGTGAACCAGGGTATACTTTAGAAAGCCACTATAATACTGAGGTATAATAACATTCTAGTGCAAGCTTGTAGTAAAGGTTATAGTAAAGAAAACAAATATTCTGTTGTTCTAATTGTGTTTCAGAAAGAATGAACATTTGAGTATTGTTTGAGGAAGTATGAAAATTGAAACCTTAAATATGGCTCAGAAATATTTTGAGAACACAGTTGCTCATAAATCTCCAAATAAGAGCACTTCTAGGTTCTGGCTCAAGGGCTGAACTTGGTGCTTTATCTTGTTTGCTGTAATACAGAACAATAAAATAAAATAATAAACTAAAATAAAGTTCCACTATTTCTAAAATGCTCTTTGGAGCTGATCAAAGACCTTGGCAGAATGCTGGTTTTCCCATCAAATCTCAGGTAGATAGTTCCATTAATTGAATAGATTTATATTTGTGCTGAGTGTTTACTGGAAAGGGGCCCATCCTTAAAAGATAGAACGTCCTAACTTAAGTAATTTCTGATGATGGAAGAAGGATGACCTTGGTTTTTATATTAAAAAGTAACATTTTAATACATAATTATTTAAGTAAATAGGCCCTTTAAATAAAATTTATTTTTTCAGAAAATAGTTTTCTCATAATTGTTTTATTAGCATATATCTTTTTGTCCTTTTATAAAGTAAATAAAAATTGAATTTTTTCTCATTACAGTAAATTTACATTCACTGAAATTTCTTCTCTGTAAAATATAATTGTAAGATATGCCATTTTATAGGTTTGATTTTTTTAATGAATTACCACAGTGTAATAACACAATTATTTGAACAATATTGTAGATATTTTATTACATGTAATATATGTTTTCCTTTTATTGACTTACATATAGTGCCCAAAAGGAATTAGTAGAAAGTCCTCAGGAGGTGTGACTTAGGAAAACTACCCTGATTCTTACCTGTCGCAATTTTTCTTCTTGTGTCAAATTTTTCTTCTTCTTGTTAAATCCTTCTGACTTTCCTAGGTGTTCTCTCGCTTCCGCGTCTGCACCGAGATACTGCATATTTATTATGATGACCTTGATTGAGCAGCAGTTTCTCTGTCTGTGCAACTACTCGAAGTTTAGACCTGAAATATCAGATAGCTTTTAAAATTGCCTTGTCAATAAGTCTTTATTTGCCTTTAAATGTGCTCTATAAACCTACATGTCACTTACTGTTGATTCAACAATGGCTTCTCTTTCATTTGCTCCCCATCCCACATCCATCCAGATTCTGTCTCTATCACATCTGAGTAGTCACAGACGTTATTTGTATTAAAGTCAGAGATACACACCAGCGAAGGTTTTGTTTTTCCTTCTCAGAAAGAAACAAGGGAGGAATAAAGTAGGAAGCAGGCAACACTTACTACTTATATTATTTTTATTCTGAAAATAAAATCTGTCATCCACTGACCCATCTCAGGCAATATACTGAATGGAGATTTTTTTTTCACCTGAGAAGAACTAATCGATTTTGCCTTTTTATTAGAAATCTATTGAATTGTAACTGCTATAATTCTCTCACACACCAATATTGTTGATGAACTTATTTAGGTCTAAAGTATTTGAAGTGTAGTTTTGATGTTTAATTCAAGTAATAACAAACCAGCAATACTGGTTTTGTTTGTTGAGTTTCATTTTTCTTAGTAATAAATTTTGTTGCACCAACTCCTGAATCAGAACTTTGTTCTACTCATGCATAGTTAAATGAGTATTATTACTCAGTGAAGTAATATCGATGTTAGTCTGATACTTTGTTGCTTTTTCTTTTCTGCCTCAATTATTGATTTTATTACTTGGCATCAAAACCTTGCTCCCCCCGCTAAGGTACCAGTTGTCTGTATGGGATCTCTGATGCAGCCATTCATGCTAGGGTGCTAGACATAACTGTACTTCACCCTGTCCAGGTATAACAATAATGACCTACTGGCCAAGTGCATCTTATTTAAGTACTATTATGACAAAAAAAAGTTAAAAAAATGCATCTATCAGACTCTTTTACTGAAAATGTTACTGAACATAGAGGAAAATAAAGAATTTTCAGTAACTACAGAGGATGATGGCTCATCATATATTTATCATATACTTATAGATATATGTAACATACACATAGATATATATAAAAATATTTAATCCCGAGTTGTGAAAAGAAGCACCATATATTTATCAGGCATCAAAATATTGATTAAAATTTGTAGAAAATTATGGTGTATATATTAAAGTACAGAGAGGTATAGCTTTGGAATTGGATTTTGATTTTAACTATTTCAGTTAGTAACCATGGGTTTGTAGTGAAGTTGCTCAGCTCTTCACATTTCTTTCTCCATATCTGTAGGATGATGATATAGTGTACCGCTTCAAAGAATTTTTGAAAGGTTTAAATGAGATAATGAATGCAAAGTTTATAAGTGCCCACACTTGTGAGATATTCAGTAAATGTTAAGTTGTGATTATTATCATCATTAGTAGCTGTTGTAGAAGAAAATGCAAAATTTTCATGACTGTTTCAGAAATAAATGAATAGTTTAAGTAAATTTCCTGTGTATTTTTATACCTGTAACTATATTCACGCCCTACCTTTACTTCTCAAATTTACTTCACCCTCATTTTGACTTCCTAGAGTGACCAGGTCAATGATTTATCTGATCATGTGTGTATCATATCAAGAGTACTTCTGTGGTGGTTAGTTTGGATTTATAGTTATATTATGTTCACAGAAAAAAAAAAATCTAGCCAGAATGGCTTGGTTAATTCATACCACTCTACTCTCATTCTGGCCTGTATGGGATTTTGAGAAAAATAACTAACTTCCTAGCAAAGAAAATGAGGACGTTTAAGCCAACAGAAAAAAAAAAAAAAAAAAAAAAATATCTGTACTACATGACCTTTCCCTGCCTATCATTTAAACTGAAGCCTGACTATGTATATGTATTGGTGACAAGGTCTTTAGACTTTTCATATTTTTATCACTGTAAATTGTTTTTTATTTCCTTAAGAACTTTTAATACTGTTAAACTAATTTAAATATTATGGGGAGGTGGGTTGTTCAGGTCAGGTTAGTTCAAACAGAGGAATGACCAAAGCATATATAAGGATAAGACTGAAATTCAAAGATATTGCCCCAAACCCTAATTCATTCGTTAGCTTCACTTAACTACCATTTCTGCTCCCACTAGACAGCCTTATGAGTAAGTGATGTGTTTTATCAATAAAATTCCTGTGTGTTTCCTCATTTTCATACTAGGCAGTACATTCCATTGCATAAGATATTGGACAAATAAGGGAATATTGTTGGACTAATTTGTGAAATTTTTTACTCCCAACTGGGAGCAAATTGTTCCCATATTTCATCATACAATTTAATTTTTAAGAATAGTTTTTCGTTTTCATTTCTTTTTAATTTTTTAAAATTTATTTTATTTTTCATTTATTTTTGGCTGCATTGGGTCTTCGTTGCTGCACGTGGGCTTTCTCTAGTTGCAGCGAGTGGGGGCTACTCTTCGTTGCGGTGCACAGGCTCCAGGCGCGCAGGCTTCATTAGTTGTGGCACGTGGGCTCAGTAGCTGTGGCTCGTGAGCTCTAGAGTGCAGGCTCAGTAGTTGTGGCTCACGGGCTTAGTTGCTTCGTGGCGTGTGGGATCTTCCCAGACCAGGGATCAAACCCATGTCCCCTGCATTGGCAGGTGGATTCTTAACCACTGCGCCACCAGGGAAGCCCCTCGTTTTCATTTAGAAAGCAAGAATCGTGAAATAATTTTGTTTATGCTGAAGCTCACAGAATCCAGTGAAGGTATCCGTAGATGTCACGACTTCGGCAGTAATTGTTCTTGAGCACAGAGGTGGAGTAAGTCTATGAAGCAGTTGATGTGCCTTGATGTAGACTCCATGGGGCTGAGCTTTGGGGCAACCACAGGCTCCCAAGAAAACGTCATTAAACAGTGTGTGAGCACTCCCAGGAAAATGGGACGGCAGTCTGCCATAGCATCTGTGCTCATTTTCCACTGAGTCATCTGATCTCTCCTAAACTCACCCACTCTTCCCTAAATCCTTCAGTTCAAAATATGTGGTATACTTAGGAGCACTCGCTGAATGAAATAAATAGGAATCTGCAAACTAAAAATAATAGATAATGTGGTATGGTAATTCTCAGCCTACTCAATCTTCTCAGGCTGTTCTCTACAGCTTTTAAATATATGTGTGTGTGTATGTGTGTGTGTGTGTGTGTAATTTCTTTTTTCTTTCCACCATCTGCTCTAGTCCAGTGAGAGCATTTCCTGCTGTGCCTCTCCTGCAAGTCCTCCCATGCCAACTCTCTGACATTCTTTTAGGTCCTTTGGTATATAACTCCTTTTTATTCTCCAATGCTCCTCTTTCCTATTTCATGGCTTAGCATACCCAACCCACACTCCCGACATTGCAGAGATGTCCAGTTTCTCAGGATTTTCTACTGGCTGAATCTGATAGCTATGCCAACAAGCCTATGCATTGTTGAAAATAAGATTATCGAGCATAAAGGCAAAACATCAAACAAGAGTTAAGAATAAAATTCCAAACAATGAAAGTAAAATTCAAATTTTTATTAGTTAAGGAGACAGAAAACTTGTGTGTTTACTCTTCTGGAAAGTTTCCCAGGTCTCCCCATTCATAGACTCAGATGGGTGACTCTCTGTTTTCTCCACTAGCTTCCCTGTCCATGTACCTATTATAACATTTACCACACTGACAGAGCCTTTTTTTAATATAAATTTATTTATTTATTTATTTATTTATGGCTGCGTTGGGTCTTCATTGCTGCGTGCAGGCTTTCTCTAGTTGCAGCAAGCGGGGGCTACTCTTCCTTGCGGTGCGCGGGCTTCTCATTGCGGTGGCTTCTCTTGTTGTGGAGCATGAGCTCTAGGCGCGCGGGCTTCAGTAGTTGAGGCATGTGGGCTCTAGAGCGCAGGCTCAGCAGATGTGGCGCGTGGGCTTAGTTGCTCCACGGCATGTGGGATCTTCCTGGACCAGGGCTCGAACCCACGTCCCTTGCATTGACAGGCGGATTCTTAACCACTGTGCCAACAGGGAAGTCCCACTGACAGAGTGTTATCTCTCTCTTTTATTAGAATGAAAGTTTCCTGTGAGTAGAAATCCCCTCGTTCATCATTTCTGATTGGCACATGATATGTATTCAATATATGTTTTTATAAAGAAATCAACTACAGGAGGCTATCTCATTCTTTATGTTTCATACATAAGAAGAAAAATATTATACAGGTTAACTTTATCTCAGATTTAAGAATTTCATTATTGATATAACTAAATTATTAACAAATTTATGAGGCGAAAAAGTAAATCAGAATTGTTCCCTGTCGCATGTACTAAGCTGTAACAAGAACACAGAATCTCTGCAACCTGCCACTTATATCTCCACTGAGAACCTAATACACTCAGGTATTTTTTCTTGATACAAAGTGATTGTATAGAAAAGATCATAGATTTGATTTCTCAGCTCTAAGACTCTTGCTGTCAAGTGATTAAACTGAGGTGTGTCCTCACCTTGATTGCTCTCTGATTTGAAATTTTATTATACTAAAATTTCATCGTCTTAACATTTCAAGCTGTCTCATTTTGCTAAAATAGAATTAATAGAGTGTTTTATATAAAATGAAGCCTTAGTTAATTTTTAAATGACAAGCATAAAATTACCTATTTTCTTAAAAATAGTTAATAGTTTTAGTCACACAAAATTCGGGGGAAAAAATCTCAAAAACTACAGTGTAAACAAAGAAAAGTATGACTTCTTCTCACCCCAGAAGGTATTCTATCTTCAGAGGTACCCACCCTGTTTCATTTATTGTATTTATCTCTGAAATGTTCCACACATATTAAAGCATGCATTTACATGTAGTACTGTCTTTGGTATCCATTGTGACATAACAAATTACCACAAAATTGGCAACGTAACCCACATTTATTATATTTTTATTTTTTTAATTTAATTTTTATTTTATTTTGGAGTTCAGTTGATTTATTGTACAATGTGTTAGTTTCAGGTGTACAGCAAAGTGATTCAGTTATACATACATCCATTCTTCTTCACATTCTTTTCCATATAAATTATTATGGAATACTGAGTATAGTTCCCTGTGCTATACAGTAGGTCCTTGTTGGTAGTCTATTTTATAATAGTAGCATGTATATGTTAATCCCAAGCTCCTAATTTATCCCTCCTCCCCACCTTTCCCCTTTGGTAACTGTAAGTATCTTTTTGAAATCTGTGAGTCTGTTGCTGTTTTGTAAATATGTTCATTTGTATCATTTTCTTTTTTTTCTTTTTTTTTTTTTTTTGCGGTACGCAAACCTCTCACTGTCGTGGCCTCTCCTGTTGTGGAGCACAGGCTCCGGACGCACAGGCTCAGCGGCCATGGCTCACGGGCCCAGCCACTCCGCGGCATGTGGGATCTTCCCGGACCGGGGCACGAACCCGTGTCCCCTGCATCGGCAGGTGGACTCTCAACCACTGCGCCACCAGGGAAGCCCTGTATCATTTTTTTTAAATTAGATTCCACGTATGAGTGATATCATATGATACTTGTCTTTCTCTGTCTAACTTACTTCACTTAGTATGATCATCTCTAGGTCCATCCATGTTGCTACAAATGGCATTATTTCATTTTTTTTTATGGATGAATTGTATTGTATTGTATATATGTACCACATCTTCTTTATCCATTTTATCCATTCATCTGTTGATGGACATTTTGGCTCCACATTTATTATTCACAGTTTCTGTAATTTTGTTTATGCTGTACCCCCTGCTGCAAGGGCTTAGCTTGTACCCCCTGCTGCAAGGTTTCTCACAAGGCTACAGTCTTGGCCAGGGTTGGGACCTCATCTAAAGGACTGACTGATGAAGGATCCATTTCCACCCTCATATGTTTGTTAGCAGTATTTAGTCTCCTATGGGCTATGGGACTGAGAGCCTCAGTTCCTTGCTGGTATAATTCCAGAGGCCACCCTCACTCAGCTCCTTGCCCCATAGACCTCTTTAAGAAGGCAATAGGGAGGGTCTGAAAGCGAGACAGAAGTTAAATTCTTATGTAATTCTAATCATGGAAGTTATATCCCCTTTGCTCTGAGGTATTCTGATAGTTAAAAGCATACTGCTTAAAAGGAGGGGTTTCCACAAGTTCATGATCACCAGGAGGCAGGGATATTGGTAGCCATCGTAGAAGCTGCCTAACCAAGTCTGCACTCTGACCCCAAAACACATCACTTTCACATGCTAAACACATTAAACCCCCTTTCTCAAAAGTTCTTTAGGGCTTCCCTGGTGGCGCAGTGGTTGAGAGTCCGCCTGCCGATGCAGGGGACACGGGTTTGTGCCCCGGTCCGGGAAGATCCCACATGCCGCAGAGCGGCTGGGCCCGTGAGCCATGGCCGCTGAGCCTGCGCGTCCGGAGCCTGTGCTCCGCAACGGGAGAGGCCACAACAGTGAGAGGCCCGTGTACCGCAAAAACAAAACAAAACAAAAACAAACAAAGTTCTTTAGAGTACTAACCTGTTACAGAATTTGCTCCAAGTTTAAAATCTCACCTTCAGAATCAGGTGTAGATGAGAGTGAGTGTAGTTTGTTAAGTAAAACTCCTGAAATACAGTTTCTCTTCCTCTGCAGGCATGTGAAACTAAAGAGAAGAGTTATCTCCTATCTATCTCTGTAACACACAGTGGTGGGTGAGACATAGGATAATGGCTGCTGACATTCCTATTCGAAAAGGGAAAAAATGAGAGATAAAAATAGTCTAGAATAATTTTGAAATCCACCTGGGCGAAGGTTGGAAGGTCCTTGATTAGGTTTCAAGGCCTGTGAGTAACTCTCTATAACTTTGTTTTTTGGTTTGGGTTTGGGTTTTGTTATAGATTTATGCATCCAGTTTGGAATCCATTTTTTTCCAGGAGTCTTTCAAAGGTGTTAACTGCTCTAATACATTTAGTACGTTTCAAAATCTCTATGGCTGTGGCTAGCAAATTTAGAAGGAAAAAAAAATTAACTCCTAGTGACTGGCTCTCTGGCTATTCAGTTTGTGACCTCTTAGGACATATCACAAAAGTCAAGACAGGTTACGATACACACATCATTTCATGTACGAAGCTAGTGAAAGACTTCACTTCTACCTCTAAAATCTTCTGTCTGTGGCAGTGGGAAAAAATGACAGACAGCCACTTCCTCTGCACTCCTTTTATTGGTATGTGTCCATCCTGGACCAGCTGAGTATATACCTGAGAGACATTAGTGTTAAAAGTTGTAAACAAGGACTGGTAGCTGGGGCCAAAGTGCAGAAAGCATGTTTTCCCTTTGTTTGTTTCATTGTGAGCGTCACCGTTTTTAGAGCTCCTTTCGCTGCCTTTCCACAGTCTTGGTTTCGTCCTCTGAGTCTCCCTGACTTTTTCATGAAAAGTAGCACGTGTTTGCTCTTGAGTAGTTTTCTCAATATGGTCACTGTCAGGAGAAGTTTAGAGGAGACCAGCAGTGTCTTTTCATTTTCTATTCTCTTTGTTCCTTTTAGTTCAAACTGTCAGTGGTTTAGGTGACATGATTTTCTCAAAAATTTGTGGGCTTTCTGCAGATTTCATTGGGATTTATTCCATTAGGCAAAGCCACACCCAGAAATGTCTTCTAGATAAACCTTTTTCTGCTTTGGGCTCCTGCAGAGCTGGCTGAGGACAATGCCCTAAAGTTTCCTAGATGCCCTGTGGTTTGAATGAAGGGTTCTATGAGCCACACCATTAGTCTCTCTAAATGACTTTTTGTGACAGAATACTCTGATACTTTATCTTTCTAAAGTTTTAACAAAAGGTTTGTCCAGGGGCTTCCCTGGTGGCTCAGTGGTTGAGAGTCCCCCTGCCGATGCAGGGGACACGGGTTCGTGCCCCAGTCCGGGAAGATCCCACATGCCGCGGAGCGGCTGGGCCTGTGAGCCACGGCCGCTGAGCCTGCGCGTCCGGAGCCTGTGCTCCACAACGGGAGAGGCCACAGCAGTGAGAGGCTTGCGTACCACAAAAAAAAAAAAAAAAAAAGGTTTGTCCAGTTACACACTCAACATTATTTCTAGACCAAACCTCATTACTAGAATACATTTTTCTGACATTTTTCTTGGAAGTCATTTCTTAATTTTAGCATCTTTTGCCATCTGAAGAAGCTGAGCACTTTGCAAATCATTGGTCTTGGTTCCTTTTTCGTTTGACACCACAGGTCACCCCTAATTTGTCTCCTCTTGCACTTTGCTGTAAGTAGTAAGAAGAAACCAGGTGGCATTTTCAACACTTGTCCCTCACTTCTTTTGAGCCCTCACTGGCTGTGTCCAATGTTCAAATTTCTACTAACAGACTGATCAAGGCAATTTAGGCTTTCTTTGTTATCCTCCTGCAAATCCTTCCTGTCTTTAACTATTACCCAGTTCCAAAGCCGGTCCCACACTTTAATGTTGTAGAAGCATCCCACTTCCGGGTACCAAAATTTGTATTAGTTATCTGTTGCTGCCTGACAGTTTATCACATTATAAGCAGCTTGAAACAATGCATATATACTTAAAATCTTACAGGTTCTCTTGGTCAGGTATTCAGTTATGGCTTAGCTGGGTCCTCTGCTTCTGTGTCTTTCATAAGGCTTCAATTAAGGTGCCATCCTGGCCTGGGGTCTCTTCTGAACATTTGACTGGGGAATAATCCACTTATTCTCTCTCTTTGTGGGCTGTTGGATTGAGGGCTTCAGTTCCAAGCTGACATTGGCTCAAGGTTGCCCTCAGTTCCTTCCCATATGGACATCTCCAACATGGCCACTTGCTATATCAAAGCACGCAAGCCGAAAAGAAATAGAATCTGCTAGCAAGATAGAAGTGGCAACCTTATGTAACCTAACTTTCAGTAACATCCTGTTCCCTTTGTCATATTCTGTTTCATAGAAGCAAGTCACAGGTCCCACCCACATTCAAGGTGTGGGAATTACATAAGGGTGTGAACACCAGGAGTCAGGGATCATTCAGGACCATCTTAGAATCTGTCCACTACAAATTCTCTACACCATTTTTTCCCATTAAATCATATATTTTGATGATCATTCTATATAAGCATATGTAGATATATCTTCTTCTTAAAATGACTTCTTTATATTTTTATTTATAAAAACTCTTTCAGGTGTATTATGTCCTTGATCAGTGCTATTTTATAAAGAAAAATGCAATGTGAAAGGAAAGATTAATCCTAAGTCTCTAATATATAAGTGAGCAAATTGTACTGAAGTAATTCTATTCCATAGAACTGTTTTTAAGAAATTCTTGTCGTCTTCTCCATACTAAAATTCATATAGAAATAAAAGTGACAAGGCTTTTGTTATTTGTCATTTATTATATCTTTTCACCACAAGTTTGATTAAACACAATGGAGAGAATTAAAATTTGGCAGTATTCTCAACTTAATATGCCACTTACTAAAGCCTTCGTCATATGACCATAATGAAATCAAACCTGAAAATGATAATAATTACATTAAACTAACAGAACTATTAGGTATTGTGAATGTAAGTGTAGAGCTGGTATCACTTAGTAATAAAGAAAACATGTAGAAATTTTCTGGGTCAAATATTTGAATCAAATCTTTTGAAACTATGACAAGGGGGTAAAGGAAGCATTGCACTTTGAATACTTTGTTGATTCACTGCACTCAGAAGGCCGTTTCTGTTTTCTTTCTCTAGCTTAAGTAAATAAAACTGTGGTTTTTTTGCTCATCTGATTTTTAGGTGCCAAACCTTTGTTTAGCCAAATGTTTCATGTGCATTCCTGTTAGAGAAAGATGACACTTAAAAGAGTTTATTTAAAGATTCACTTCATGAAAAAAAAAAAAAAGATTCACTTCATTGTAGGGCGCGGTCAGCTAACTGCCACGCAGCAGGAAGCTGAAGTAAGCTGAATCATCCTTCCTGTGGCCACTGCGCTTGCGCTAAGTATACTAATGAGGTTTTAAAGTAGCGACCTATCCGATGCTGGCTCACAAGTCGCACCATCGGCGAAGGCCAATCACAGAGCGACACATGTTCTTAATCCCTATATAAGCAGACTGCTATAGGATTGCGGGGTCTTCCTTCCATCTTTTCTTTAACCAAGCTGTGCTCCAATAAAGTGTGATACGAGAAGAATCTTGCGTGTGGCGACTCGTCATTCTGCTGGTCGGAGGCGGCTCGCCGCATTTGGTGCCGAAACCCGGGAACTTCGCGCCCTGCATGGAGGACCGATTCAGAACTCGACACACGGAGTGAACCGTCGGATCAAGATCCGATCTGGGTGCCATCAAGACTGACGAGAATTGTTGAAGAAAACTTCAGAGAAGATGCTGAGCTGGATGTTCCTGATGATTCTTCCCTTGCTTAGGGCAGAGAATATGACGTTCTGGGGAATTAGCCGGACCTGGCCAGTTCCCATGCCGGTTCACTCTCAGAGCAGAGTTCTTCCAATATTTTATTCCACTAGTTGTGAAATGAATACGGCCTGTACCCAGCCATTGAATTATGACTGGGCACCGTATAATGCCAGTGATTTTATTTTGAATCGAAGTCTTTGTATTAGTTGGAATTCCACAAAGGATTGTATCCTTTTGGCCAGGATAACCTTGACCACTTGGAACAATCCACTTAGAAATAATTTGGTTCCATTGAATATGTTGAATGAAGCTTTGAGCAAGATAACTCAAGGCCACACTTCAGGTTCAGGTATAGGGAATTCCAGTGAAAATGAGATGAATATTACCACTTTAGTTTTGGAACATACAGGGATAGTTCCTTTAAGAAATAATGCTTCTGATAAAACAAGTGCCAACAGGACTGTTGTCGCCCCCTATTGTGAGCCAGTCACATCAACACCCCCAGTCTTTACCCCTTGTCAGGGGGGAACTTATGCTAAGTATGAACTTAGTTCAGGCTTTCAATTTTCCCCTGATTTAAAGTCCTATATGGGAAGAAAGGAAAAAGGAAATGATACTAATGAGACAAAAGGAAATGATAGTACAAAGTGGTATTTTGAAGGATGGCCATTTTATTCTTGGTTATTAGTTAATGAGGCAGGAGTAGGCATGGATATTTCTGCTTTGGCCACTTTACAGATGCCCTGAATAGGAGTGCAGAGATTGGAGAATTCCTAAAGGGAAACTGGTCTCAAGAAGCTGAACGGATGATATTTAAGCAAAAGATTCAGATTATGCAACTGAATGCTACCAAGCTGGAACCCGTTACCTTTGGAGATTTTACCTCTTGGCTCTCTTCTGCCTTTTCCTTCTTTAAAGAGTGGGTAGGGGTGGGGATCTTTGGGCTCTGCTGTATATTTGGGATTATAATATGTCTCTGGTTGGTCTGTCGCATGCGCGTCAGGGCACATCGAGATAAGGTCCTACTCACTCAAGCGCTTTTGGCTGTTAGTGAAGGTGATTCTCCCGCAGCCTGGATCTCCGTCCTAAACAATTCGAATGGATTGCCCTTGCACGGAGAGGCCCTGTTGCCATTGCACCTCTATAGGGAATCAAAACTTATTCTGAGTCAGCCTTTGCACCCTGCAGCCCTTGTTGGCATTGCACGCAGGAAGGTGTCTCAGACATGCCAACGGAAGGCTGCCCTCGAACAGTGAGCACATCATGAGGTGAACACTTGTACGGGCTACATTCTGCTTGGTGATTCTAGTAAATAAAAAAGGGGGAGATGTAGGGCGCGGTCAGCTAACTGCCACGCAGCAGGAAGCTGAAGTAA
>NW_020838017.1:1797795-1891489 GCF_003676395.1 Aethalodelphis obliquidens
GAATCTTGCGTGTGGCGACTCGTCATTCTGCTGGTCGGAGGCGGCTCACCGCACTTCATGAACCTGGAAAAGCTGTTTATGACTTCAGGAATAGGAAATTTACCAAATTCCCAATATCAAATGCTTCCCTCCAGTAATAGAAAAATATGTCAAGCAAAGAACTCTAGAAATGTTGAAGCAAGTCTCCAATGTATAAAAATGCCACCTTTTAAAAAACTTTCATTGATTATAGCAGGACTGTTTAACACTCCTGTGAATTTCCAAGAAAATCTGTCGGGGACTTCCCTGGTGGTGCAATGGTTAAGAATCCGCCTGCCAATGCAGGGGACACGGGTTCGATCACTGATCCAGGAAGATCCCGCATGCCGCGGAGCAACTCAGCCCGTGAGCCACAACTACTGAAATCCCCGCGCCTACAGCCCGTGCTCCACAACAACAGAAGCCACCGCAATGAGAAGCCTGCGCACCGAAACGAAGAGTAGCCCCTGCTTGCCACAAGTAGAGAAAGCCCGCACACAGCAGTGAAGACCCAACACAGCCAAAAATAAATAAATAAAATAAATTAAAAACAAAAAAGAAAATCTGTCTGTTAATAGGAACTTATTTTGTTACTTATGTAAAAAATTAATAAACAGAAATCTCAGTTAAATAGAATGCCAGAGGGGGGAGCTCTCACACCCTACCGTAATAGCAGAGCCCAACAGGAAGAAGAAAGACTCCCTCTTCTTTCCTGGCAAAGACTCAGCCAAAGAGAGACTGTCACAACTCAGCCAATGGAAAGCCATGACCCTCCCAACTTCCTTTTTCCCTCTATAAAAAAGTTTTCCTGTCAATTTTTACAGGAGACTTGTAAGGGCTCACTATGGTTGCAGACCCCAAACTGCAATTCTTTGTTGATCTGGAATAAACCCATTTTTGCTGGAGAAACAACTGGCAGTCTTTTTGTTTTAGGTGAACATATTATATATTTGATAACAAAACTACATTAGAAGATTTCTCAATAGAAAAGACTTTTTATTCATTTAATACACAAACATGATTGACTTGTAATGTGACCGAACTGGTAAAGTGATTTTATAACAAAGTTTTGATTTAAGTTAGATTAAATCTCTGAGTAATAGTATTTTTTTTAACTCTAAAGCTAATTCAAACTTTGAAAACTTTCAGAGTTAAAATTTATAGTATTTTTTTCACAATGGTAGTAGGATATCTACTCAGTAAATTATCTTGGATGGGTCACATGTTGAGGGCAAGGTGATGTTCATATCTTTTTTCCTTTTTTGTGCAATTTCTTTTTATTTTTTAAAAAACTTCTGCTCATATACTAAGTTTTCCTATTTAAATGTTAATGTTGCTACTTCTTTGAAACCATGAAACACAAAGTACATATTGGCATGTCACTTGCTAAATTTTGTAATTGTTTACCATTTCTTGCAATAGATTTTACCTGTTATGAAGAAAATGGTATAATCATTTTCTTCAGAAAGCATAACTTTTGAAAGATATATAGATTTTGGAATTCTTATGCTTTGGATTTCAAGGGGAAACATTGACAGTGCCATCTAGAGATTATTAACTTCATTGTGGTCACAGTAGTAAGAAATTTAACCACCTAGACAATTTTATCTTGTACAAGTAGAGCACATGTATTCCTGATTCCAAATTGGGTTCAGGTCATTATTTGAGCAAATCTCTTTCTCCGATATTCTGTTTATGTATATAGGATAGATATGATTTCTAAATAGATGAAAATACCCAAGAATATCATTTCTGTTACTTAATAAACACTCATTGTATGTTAGGTACCACTATCAGCGTTAATAAAACATATCAAATATATATATATATATATATATATATATATCTCACACCTAACTCCCTTTTCTAGTCTCTGTTTATTTTTTAATTTTATGTCATGGAGTTGTGAAGCATCTACTCAAGAAAGATAAAATTTCTAAACATACAAGTTGCATAGCAATGGGAGAGTGAGTGTTGTAGGTTGTGATACATGCTGGACTTTAGTCCCAGGGGTTGTTTCTAATTCATTATATTATTTCAAGAGCCTAGTAGGCAGTTGAATAAAGTATTAGTTTCTTAGCCCTGTTGTAACAAAATGTTACAAACTGTGTGGCTCAGAACAATAGAAATTTATTGTCTCACAGTTCTGGAGACCAGAGATCTGAAATCAAGCTGTTGGCAGGACCATTCTCCCTCTGAAGGCTCTAGGGATGGATCTGTCCAGGCCTCTCTCCCTGTTTCTGGTAGTTCCTTGGCTTGTGGCAGCATAACTCCAGCTTTCATATAGTAGTCTCCCTATGTGCAGTCTTTCATGAATCCAAATTTCCCTTTTTTATAAGGACACCAGTTGTATCAGATTAGGGGCCCACCCTACTAATCTTAATTTAAATAACATATGTGATGAATACGATCATATTCTGAAGTATTAGGACTTCAACATATGAATTTTTGCAGAATATATTCAGTTCATAATAGGCAGCAATTAAATAAATGTTACATTAAGGTGATATAGGATATAATCTCAATAAATGACCTTTGAAATTTTTGTAAAAAAAATGTTTTAAAGAGAGTTTTCTGTGATTTTACCTTCTAATAAAATTTCATAGGAAGTTACCCTTCATTGTCCTTAATTGTATTTTAATACATACATTTTTAATCTGCCCAATTGTTTACCTCAACTTGTGGGTTTTTTCCTCCAAGAAACAGCATGAAATAATAATGGAAGGCACAGAAATTAAATTCCAGTCTGAGGACAGACTAATTACCACACTGATGTTTCCACAAAAGTTAGGTGTGAAGCTGGGTATTTAGGTTTCTCCTATTTAATCAGTGTGTGGGTGTTTCAGAACTCTATTGTATTCACATCTGTTCATAATCCAATGGTGGAACACTCCAAAAAAGCTATCGTGTATGTTGTTGCTTCTAATCAGTTTTATTAATTATTTCCTAGTTTTCAATAGAATAATTGCCATTTCTTTCTTATGCAATCTCTTTTTTTCCTTTTCTCTTTCTCTCACTCTCTTTTTTGCTTCTTATGTTTTGAGCCATTGAATACAAATCAACTTTGTTATTATTTGGCTATTTTTGTGCTCACTGTTTTTTGTTTTTTTTTTTTCCAGAAATGAGCTTTAATATTTAGACGTCTGGGGTTGCTACTGGTTTTGTTACTGATTATAGGCAAGTACAAAAATAGAAAATCCTTATACTGGCAGTTCTTAGATGCTAGTAGTGTTCTAAGCCCTTTAGATATATTAATACACTTAATCTTCAAAACTATATGAATATGTAGGTACTATAATTTTAATGCTGATTTTGTGGGTGAGGAGATTGAGTCACGGTATTTTGTTTATTATGTTATAATTACATTTTACATGTAAAAGGTAATATATTTTATGAGTGTTATGAAGCTGAAATATGTTCAATCCTATTTTTAGGATTAAATTTCACTCTGCCTGTCTCCAAGATGGGTGGTCAGCAAAATTTTTCTTTAAAGAGTCAGATAATAAATATTTTAAGCTTAGTTGGCCATATGATCTTTGTTACAACTAATGAATTTTGTCATTGAAAATATGTAAATAAATGATGTGGCTATGTTTCGATACAACTTTATTTATAGAAACAGGAAGTGAGCCAGATTTGGTCCATGGGCCATACATTATAAATTTCTGATCCAGAATATATTTTTAAAATCCACTATGTATTCACTTATGCTTAAGGTGAAAAAATTTACTAAGCTCCTACTTGCTATGCTGCATAGATTCATTTTCCTCAGAGAACATTTCATGAACCTTTGTAAGGTAGTGCTTTGCCTTAAAAGTAAAAGATTTTCCTCAGTGCTTAAATTTAATGTTTGTGCTAAGTACATACCTAAATCCAGAAAGTACATGTAAGTTTTAAAATGCAGAATTGCATCAGTTCTAAGATGCACACTTTTTATACATAAATATCTGTGAAATTGGAATGTGTCTTGCAATTTGTAGTCTTAAACTTGAGGAATTACAGAATTAGCTCATTTAGTTATGTTACATGGTTGATAATTTTTGATGAAAGACCACCAGAAACACACCTGGAGTTGACCAAGTTGTGTTTACTACTCATTTCAGGGAGTAAGAAGGCACCCAGGAGTAAAATGGTGTTGAAAATGACTTACCGAATTGGAGTTTGTGTCAGCAGATTTGGGGGAGGGTATAAAAATGGATATTTGTTCCTCATTGGATGCTGTCAGGAACTGTGGGTAATTCTATGCCTGGGTATCTTACTAAATCTTCTCTGAAGATGAGAGTATAGATAAAGGCTAAGCTGTAGTTGGTAAAAGGGCAGTAGTCACTCACATTTTCCAGTATAAAGTGATATTTAGTCATTTTCGTGACATGAACAATGTTACAGAGTGGTCTTCTTTTTGGTCTCAATTCATCGTGGTCACAGAATGGCTTTGTCTGATGGTGATGATCCGTGAAATTGTTTATGTTCAAGGGCAGAGCACTAATGCCTCCCCGTGTGTACCAGGCCAGCCTGCAGACAGACGGTCAGAGGCTGCTTTTCTCTAGCTCAATATGATGTTCCCTTAATCAACTTATCATGCTGCTATAAACTTTTAGTTGACATCAAAGAGCTCTATGTGTAGCTTTTATTCTTAGAATTTAAGATTTCTTGAAGTAATCAAGTTTGAACTAGAGTGACTAGTAGAGTTTCCTGAGTGTAGGAGGTATTCAGTAAACGGTTGCTAAATGATTTCGTTACACTCATGCGGTATATTTTTCTCCATGAATATTGAAGGCTGAATTCTAAATGAAATGTATCAGAGATGAATGACACACAGATGTCCAATATATAGTCTGATATGTCTAACAGACCTTTTAAACATCAGACTGATGAACTTCTGTGAGTTCACTGAAACGCTAGAAATTTTTCCATCTGTTTCCTTACTCTCACCTACAGTAACATCACCTTCAAAACAAGACAAGGTGATTTACAGTTTGGCCAAAAGACCTCTCAGACATGAGTTTGCCTTAGATAAATATGTAAACTATTCATCCTAAATGAGAAAATAAGAAGTTAAAAATGATTCCAATAACCATAAATTTTAATACTGGAGTATTATTGAGTGATTTATTTTGGTTCCTAATCCTTTCCAAGTCGTGGTCCCAGAATGTAATAGTTTTACATAATAAGGGCAGAAAATATCTATTGCTAAGACTCACAATAATAGGGGAGAAAACAAAGTTAGAAAAAATACAGTAAACAAAGCACATAGGATCTTACACAATGGGAACATTCTGCACTAATAGTGGAGTTGTTGAAGTCATTTAAAGTCTTCGACTTAAATTTTTTGGTTAAGTACATCATTCTTTTCCAACAAGTCTTAAAATGTCATATTTTTCACAGCAACATCAGTCTCATAAAAAAAATGAAAAGAACTTGTTTCTGAAAGTGTCATTTTTTAACACCAAGAGAAGAGAGTTGTAAAATGTGTTTCCTTATATAAGTGGGGAATCATGAAATCATTTAAGGAAAAAGTTGCTGAAAAAATTTATTGAAAGTGCTATGTGTATCTTGTTAGGATGGAGTTTAGTTCTGACTTATAGGATCACAAAAACACTCATTAAACTGTCACTCAGATGCTACACAAGTAGAATAAGCTATTACTGATTTAATTAGGTCTTTGGGATTTTTTAGTTTAATAGTGACAGTTGCCTACATGTGAACAAGAATGTATATTTTTGCTTTTTTAATGTTATTAAATTTAAAGTTGATGATGTAGTGAAGGCAGAATATTGCCCTTTTCTTGACTGTAGTCATAGTTTATATCTGATGTCTCTCAGTTAAGGAACATGGCTTTTTAAAATTCAGCTTCATTAGTTTTTTCGGATGGCATGGGCTAAAGAAGAAGGGACTGGAAAATAATTATAAATAGTAGAAGAAGAAAATATGTACTTTGGGGGGCATAAGGAAGTAAAGTTAATTGAGTATAAAGTCCTGTTTTGAAAAGCATGCTCCCCATTCAATCATAAATTGCTTCTGGGTGGACATTTTTTGTCCATCAAAACACCTAACAGCATTTCTTGGTACATAGATAACTATTAAATCTAACTGTTTAGTATAATCTTTCAAGAACTTTTATTTTAAGTCATCATTAAGAATTCATTTTTAATGTGGTTATTTGTAATAATACATATTAGCTAGTTGAATAAATAAAATTTCTTGTATAGGATCCAAGATAGGACCATTCATATGAAATTCTACGTTGCAATAAAGTAGAAAATTCAGGGATATTATTAATCTAAAATGCCTGCACTGATTGCTTCTATTCTGGGCAAGATTCTTGACAGCTCTAAGTACCATTATTCCTGAGAGCATCCTTTGGGAAGAGAAGAGGGAATGGAATCTAGAGCTTTACTAATTTAGGCAGAAAGGTGCCAGGATGGAAAATCTCCATACAGGATGTGGGTGGTGAGAGGAGGCAGGGATAAACTCCTGTTATGAAAACAAAATTGTCTAGGATGTTACACTAGACATCTTATTTCATGGCATCGCATTCAGTATGTCTCTGAACATAGGGGGGAAGGAACCCTATCAGACAGGTAAGTAATTGAAGATCTCTTGGAAAACATACTTGTATGACCTACAGAATCTTGTGGAATCTCTTCTCTAGGCTGGCATAACACTTTTATGCTGTCAGTGCTTAAACTGCAGTGATTAGTCCATGAATTCAACAATCGATATTCATTAAAAACTCCCCCAGTTTGAGTCTGTATACATAAGTAGCATGAATAAACTTTGCTAGCTTCGTGGTCCTATTTTCACCCATAAGTTTGTTAAAACCTGTAGAAACTGCCATCTCCTTCATGTTAAATTCTCTGTACTCTGCATAAGAGTGTAAATTGGTATAAACACCATGGAAACTATTTGAAAGATCTGAAAAAGCTAAAAGAACATATATCATATGAACCAAATTTCCATTCCTAGGTATATATACAATAGAAATGCATAGGTATATGTTCAATTAAAATATGAGTAAAAATATTTATTGCAGCTCTATTTCAGTAGTCCTAATATTCATTTTCTAGGCTGCCATAACAAAGTACCACACACTAGGTGACTTAAACAATAGAAATGTGTTGTCTCAGTTCTGGAGGCTGAAAATTTGAGATCAAGATGTAGTTTGGCAAGGTTGTTCCTTCTGGGGATGGTGAGGGAGAATCTCTTCCTGGCGTTTCCCCTAGCTTCTGGTGGTTTGTTTCATTTTCACATGGTGTCCTCCTTATATGGATATCTGTCTTGAAATTTTCCCTTTTTATAAGAACAACAGTCATATTGAATGAGTATACACACTGATGATCTCAGTTTAACTTGATTACATTTATAAAGATTTTATCTTCAAATAAGGTCACTTTCTGAAGCACTGGGGATTAGGACTCCAACGTATGGATTTTGCGGGCACACAGCTCAATCCATAACAGTCCTCAAATAGAAATGGCCTAAATATCCATCAGCTCAGAATAGATAAATAAAGTGTAGTATATTCCTAAAAAGGAAGAAATGCTAAATGGTAATAAGAATAAATGGTGTATTGACAAATGAATCAACGAGGTTGAATCTCGTAGTCATGATATTGAGCAAAAGCAGCCAGAAATTTACATACTGCATGAGCTCTAGAATACAAACATAGTGAATCATTGCTTATAAAGTCCCAAAATATGGGCTACATTGCAGAGATAGGAGTAGCCACTACTGGAGAAGGCTCAAGGGTTGTCACTAGGGTATTTAATTCTTGATCCAAAATGATTAAATCGATGGAATCACATAATTAATTAATTGAGCTGTAGAGACATGATTTGTGTGCTTTTAAAAAATATATGAAGACAGTATAAAAAGTTCTAGGACACAAAAGAAAGGAATAATTATGTACTACCTTTAAGGAAGCCACGGAAAACTGTCTCCAATTTCAATAAAAATATTTTCCAACTTAAAAAATTGCTCATAATCTCATGCAAAATGAATGGTTTAATTAATATGCAAACACGATCATATTGAAGCCCAGAATAACTAACTTTTTCATTAGAATATATGAAAACTTCAGAGGAAAAGTGATTTAAGGCAGATTTTTTTTTATGGG
Organism: Aethalodelphis obliquidens; assembly: GCF_003676395.1. Classification (NCBI taxonomy): domain Eukaryota; kingdom Metazoa; phylum Chordata; class Mammalia; order Artiodactyla; family Delphinidae; genus Aethalodelphis; species Aethalodelphis obliquidens. The sequence goes on from NW_020838017.1 coordinate 1,805,930, forward strand.
TGAGTAAAAATGCTACAGGTGAAAAAGCAGAAGAAAAATTCTAGAAAAAAAGAACTGTGAATTGGCTGAGATTCACAACAAGACTATGACAAAGTTGAACAGAAGTTACTGAGAGATTTAATGTGACTAAAACATGAAGGAAAAGTCTCAGTGTATTTGGTATATGTCTCCTGCTAACTTACAGAACTCACAGCTTGGAATGCTTTTCTGTATTCTCCTGTGATTGTTGAATCTTCTAACATGGCTTCTGTAAATTACATTTGTTTTGATGCCTTCCTCAATACCCACAGTTTATGACTGACAGCATATTGAATCAAAAACATATATTTTCTCTGATTGAGAGATAGACTGTGCCAGCGTTGGCTTGTAGTTTAGTTTCTGGGAATATGGGAGACATTTAAAGAAACATCTCCTAAGAATGTTAGATAAAATATTTATTTTGAAAAATTTTATAATGCATAGGTGAGTGGAATTTAAGTATGAATCAGTGATCAGAAATACCGTAAAGGGCATTGCCACAGAGGTTAGGAGATCTATAGCAAATGTTTGTCCCAAGTATATGCGTCAAACCAAAGTGTTTTGATGTTTGAGTGTTAAGGGTTGCGTACCTGTGATAAAGGAGACAAAGCCTGGCCTGAGCAAGGTGGAAACTCAGATTAGAGATCCCGTGAGTAAGACTAAGACAGCAAAGGATAGTATCTTCTCCTTATTTCCATTTGTACAAAACAAACAAAGTATGCGTTGGAAAATGACCTGTCTTTCCCAGCCCTGTTTCTAAGTGAAGAAAATCCTCACTTAAAAAGCCTTAATAAATCATGAGATTGAGGCCATTATTCACAACATCCATTGAGACTCTAAAATCTAAATTAAAGATTTGCATTAAATATGCTACTAGGCATTTGGCAAAAACCAGTGCACATTCTCTGTGGAGGAGCTCAATTTAAGTGCAGGTTTCAAAGATTTCCCAAAATTAAAGTCAAAGAAAAATAAGCCCAAACTCAAAAATCACTGAAAGTTTAGAAAATAAAACATAATGCAAATGAGTCAACAGAAAATAAATCAGCAAAATCACTTTCAAAAATGCTTGTAAAAACAGGCATTCCTCATTTTATTGTGCTTCGTTCCGTTGCACTTCACAGGCATTACAGTTTTTTTACAAATTGAGGGTTTTTAGCAACCCTGCATTGGGCAAGTCTATTGGTGCCATTTTTCCAATGGCAGTATTTTTTAATTAGAGTATGTACATTGCTTTTTCAGACATAATGCTATTGCACACTTAATAGAATACAGTGTAGCGTAAACAACTTTCATGTGCACTGGGAAACCAAAACCTTCCTGTGGCTAACTTTATTGTGATATTCACTTCACTGGAGTGGTCTGGAACCAAACCCTCAATATCTCCAAGGTATGCCTGTAGTAGAATTGTGAGAGACAATATAAAATAAATTATGTTTGATATTTTGAAATACATAAAGAATTAAAAACGTGAAAATAATAAGAAATTATAAAAATGGACCAAGCAGATTTGTAAAAGTACTAATATGAACTTACAAAAATTACAAAAAATGTATAAGTAAAATTAAAAATTCAGTTAATGTAATAAACATCAGAATAGGTGTAACTCAAGAAAACATTGACAAGTTAGAAAATATATCTGAGAAATAACCAAGAAGTCAGCACACAGAGAAGTAAATAAAATAAAATATAAAATGGAGGTTTATAAACTTACAGAATAAAGTAATAATAATCAAAATTCATCTAATCAGAGATTCAGAAGTAGATCTGGGGAAAAGGAAGTAATAGCTAAAAAGAAATTTCTAGAACTGATGAAAAGCATCAATCCAACTGATTAGAAGAAGACTAATGAATAATAAACATGTTGTAATTTAAAGAAGTAAAACTGAAACACATTGACAAGATCAAATGCAAAAGGCAGATTTTCAGTAAATGAATGATTACTTGGCTGGTAGAAATAACAGATGCCAGAGACATTAAAATAAGTTCTTCAACATTCAGAGAGAGAAAACAAAGCAATTCATCTAGCTAGAATTACATATCCAGAGAAATTATCTTTCAAAAATAAGGGTAAAATGATGGCAGTATTACACAAATGAAACTCAAAAGATATTATTAATAACACCCTCAAGAAAGGAATTTTTAAAGGATGAACTTTAGAAAGAAGTTTCCAAAAGGAAGGTGTCAGATGTAAAAGATGATAAAATTATATTTATGTGTAAATCTATTCAAATATTTTGAATAAAACAATAAAAAATCACCCTGAAATTTGTGGAATTGAAAAATCAATATAGAAAATAGCACGTATCTGACACAGAGGGTGATAGCACTTTAAAGTTCTCCAGTCCTTGTTTTCTTAAACAGTCTAAACCATTCCCTAAAACATTAGACAAGTAGTATATAATTTTCATAACAGTACAGGCAAAACTGAAAGAAAAAGAGATGATTAAGAAAAAGAAAAGTGGATAGAGGAGAAAGAAATACAGGAAAAGTGTAATCACTGAGCACACAAATATGGTAGAAATAAATCCAACCCTATCAATAGTTATTATCAATATAAAAGTGTTAAAATCTCCAGTAAATGTCAAAGATTGTCAAAAAAATCCAGTTACATGTTGTTTACAGGAGGCATACTTAAAGCATAAGGACATAAAAGTTTAAAAGTAAAAGTTTAAAAGTAAAAATGTTAGTAAATTTTATTCCCTATGAATCCTAATTACTATCAGTCAAAATAGATATAAAGCAAAACATTGTAAGTGATGAACAATAACCATATGCTAATAGAAGGCTTAGTTCCTTAAGAGTCTCTATCAGTAATTCACCAGTATAGTCTTAACATGACTTCCAAACTCAATAAGCAAGTTTTTCTTTTTAACATCTTTATTGGAGTATAATTCCTTTACAATGTTGTGTTAGTTTCTGCTGTATAACAAAGTGAATCAGCGATATGCATAAGGATATCCCCATATCCCCTCCCTCTTGCGTCTCCCTCCCACCCTTCCTATCCCACCCCTCTAGGTGGTCACAGAGCACCGAGCTGATCTCCCTGTGCCATGCAGCTGCTTCCCACTAGCTACCTATTTTACATTTGGTAGTGTATATATGTCACTGTTACTCTCTCACTTCGTCCCAGCTTACCCTCCTCCTTCCCTGTGTCCTCAAGTCCATTCTCTACGTCTCTGTCTTTATTCCTGTCCTGCCCCTAGGTTCATCAGAACCTTTATTTTTTTTTAGATTCCATATATATGTGTTAGCATACAGTATTTCTTTTTCTCTTTCTGGCAAACTTCACTCTGTATGACAGACTCTAGGTCCATCCACCTCACTACAAATAACTCAGTTTCATTTCTTTTTATGGCTGAGTACTATTCCATTGTATATATGGGCCACATCTTCTTTATCCATTCATCTGTCAATGGACACTTAGGCTGCTTCCATGTCCTGGCTATTGTAAATAGTGCTGCAGTGAACATAGTGCTACATGACTCATTTTGAATTATGGTTTTCTCAGGGTATATGCCCACTAGTGGGATTGCTGGGTCATATGGTAGTTCCATTTTTCATTTTTTAAGGAACCTCCATACTGTTCTCCATAGTGGCTGTTTCAATTTACACTCACACCAACAGTGCAAGAGGGTTCACTTTTCTCCACACCCTCTCCAGCATTTATTATTTGTAGATATTTTGATGATGGCCATTCTGACCAGTGTCAGGTGATACCTCATTGTAGTTTTGATTTGCATTTGTCTAATGATTAGTGATGTTGAGCATCCTTTCATGTGTTTGTTGGCAGTCTGTATATCTTCTTTGGAGAAATCTCTATTTAAGTCTTCTGCTCCTTTTTGGATTGGGTTGTTTGTTTTTTTGATATTGAGCTGCTTGTATATTTTGGAGATTTATCCTTTGTTAGTTGCTTCATTTGCAAATATTTTCAACCATTATGAGGTTTGTCTTTTCGTCTTGTTTATGGTTTCCTTTGCTGTGCAAAAGATTTTAAGTTTCGTTAGGTCCCATTTGTTTATTTTTGTTTCCATTTCTCTAGGAGGTGGGTCTAAAAGGATCTTGCTGTGATTTATGTCATAGAGTGTTCTGCCTATGTTTTCCTCTAAGAGTTTGATAGTGTCTGGCCTTACATTTAGGTCTTTAAACCGCTTTGAGTTTATTTTTGTGTATGATGTTAGGAAGTGTTCTAATTTCATTCTTTTACATGTAGCTCTCCAGTTTTCCCAGCACCACTTATTGAAGAGGCTGTCTTTTCTTCATTGTATACTCTTGCCTCCTTTATCAAAGATAAGGTGCATGGATTTGTCTCTGGGCTTTCTATCCTGTTCCATTGATCTATATATCTATTTTTTGTGCCATTACTATACTGTCTTGATTACTGTAGCTTTGCAGTATAGTCTGAAGTCCAGGAGCCTGATTCCTCCAGCTCCGTTTTTCTTTCTCAAGATTGCTTTGGCTATTCGGGGTCTTTTGTGTTTCCATACAAATTGTGAAATTTTTTGTTCTAGTTCTGTGAAAAATGCAAGTAGTAGTTTCATAGGGGTTGCATTGAATCTGTAGATTGCTTTGGGTAGTAGAGTCATTTTCACAACGTTGATTCTTCCAATCCAAGAACATGGTATATCTCTCCATCTGTTTATATCATCTTTAATTTCGTTCATCAGTATCTTACAGTTTTCTGCATACAGATCTTTTGTTCCCTGAGGTAGATTTATTCCTAGGAGAATAGGAATAAACACATTAGTGTATAGGAATGCAAGAGATTTCTGTGCATTAATTTGGTATCCTGCTACTCTACCAAATTCATTGATTACCTCTATTAGTTTTCTGGTAACATTATTAGGATTCTCTTTGTATAGTTTGTCATCTGCAAACAGTGACACTTTTACTGCTTCTTTTCCAATTTGGATTCCTTTTATTTCTTTTTCTTTGCTGATTGATGTGGCTTAAACTTCCAAAACTGTGTTGAATAATAGTGGTGAGAGTGGGCAACCTTGTCTTGTTCCTGATCTTAGAGGAAATGGTTTCAGTTTTTCAACATTGAGAACGATGTTGGCTGTGGGTTTGTCATATATGGTCTTTATTATTTTGAGGTAGGTTCCCTGTTTGCCTACTTTCTGCAGGGTTTTTATCATAAATGGGTGTTGAATTTTGTCAAAAGCTTTTTCTGAATCTATTGAGATGATCATATGGATTTTATCCTTCAATTTGTTAATATGGTGTATCACATTGATTGATTTGCATACATTGAAGAATCCTTGCATTCTTGCGATAAACCCCACTTGATCATGCTGTATGATCCTTATAATGTGCTGTTGGATTCTGTTTGCTAGTATTTTGTTGAGGATTTTTGCATCTATGTTCGTCTCTTATATTGGCCTCTAGTTTTCTTTTTTTGTGACATCTTTGTCTGGTTTTGGTATCAGGGTGATGGTGGCCTCGTACAATGAGTTTGGGAGTGTTCCTCCCTCTCCTATATTTTGGAAGAGTTTGAGAAGGATAGGTGTTAGATCTTCTCTAAATGTTTGATAGAATTCGCCTGTGAAGGCATCAGGTTCTGGGCTTTTGTTTGTTGGAAGATTTTTAATCACAGTTTCAATCTCAGTGCTGTGATTAGTCTGTTTATATTTTCTATTTCTTCCTGGTTCAGTCTCGTAAGGTTGTGCATTTCTAAGAATTTGTCCATTTCTTCCAGGTTGTCCATTTTATTGGCACAGAGTTGCTTGTAGTAATCTCTCATGATCCTTTGTATTTCTGCAGTGTCAGTTGTTACTTCTCCTTTTTCATTTCTAATTCTATTGATTTGAGTCTTCTCCCTTTATTTCTTGATGAGTCTGGCTAATGGTTTATCAATTTGTCTATCTTCTCAAAGAACTAGCTTTTAGTTATATTGGTCTTTGCTATAGTTTCCTTCATTTCTTTTTCATTTATTTCTGATCTGATCTTTATGATTTCTTTCCTGCGGCTAACATTAGGGTATTTTAGTTTTTATTTCTCTAGTTGCTTTAGATGTAAAGTTAGTTTGTTTATTTGAGATGTTTCTTGTTTCTTGATATAGGATTGTATTGCTATGAGCTTCCCTCTTAGTACTGCTTTTGCTGCATCCCATAGGTTTTGGGTCATTGTGTTTTCATTGTCATTTGTTTCTAGGTACTTTTTGATTTCCTCTGTGATTTCTTCAGTTAGCTCTTGGTCATTTAGTAATGTATTGTTTAGCCTCCATGTGTTTGTATTTTTTACAGTGTTTTTCCTGTAATTGATATCTTGTCTCATAGCATTTTGGTCAGAAAAGATACTTTATACGATTTCAGTTTTCTTAAATTTACCAAGACTTGATTTGAGACCCAAGATATGGTCTGTCCTGGAGAATGTTCCGTAAGCACTTGAGAAGAAAGTGTATTCTGTTGTTTTTGGATGGAATGTCCTCTAAATATCAGTAAGTCCATCTTGTTTAATGTGTCATTTAAAGTTGGTGTTTCCTTATTTATTTTCATTTTGGATGATCTGTCCATTGGTGAAAGTGGGGTGTTAAAGTCCCCTACTATGATTGTGTTAACTGTCAATTTCCCCTTTTATGGCTGTTAGCATTTGCCTTATGTATTGAGGTGCTCCTATGTTGGGTCCATAAATATTTATAATTGTTATATCTTCTTCTTGGATTGATCCCTTGATCATTATGTAGTGTCCTACTTTGTCTCTCGTAATAGTCTTTATTTTAAAGTCTGTTTTTTCTGATATGAGAATTGCTACTCCAGCTTTCTTTTGATTTCCATTTGCATGGAATATCTTTTTCCATCCCCTCACTTTCAGTCTGTATGTGTCCCTAGGTCTGAAGTGGGTCTCTTGGAGACAGCATATATATGGGTCTTGTTTTTGTATCCATTCAGCCAGTCTGTGTCTTTTGGTTGGAGCATTTAATCCATTTACATTTAAGGTAATTATTGATATGTATGTTCCTATTACCATTTTCTTAATTGTTTTGGGTTTGTTTTTGTAGGTCTTTTACTTCTCTTTTGTTTCCTGCCTAGAGAAGTTCCTTTAGCCTTTGTTGTAAAGCTGGTTTGGTGGTGCTGAATTCTCTTATCTTTTGCTTATCTGTAAAGGTTTTAATTTCTCCATCAAATCTTAATGAGATCCTTGCTGGATAGAATAATCTTGGTTGTAGGTTTTTCCCTTTCATCACTTTAAATATGTTCTGCTACTCTTCTGGGGCTCAGAGTTTCTGCTGAAAGATCAGCTGTTAACTTTATGGGGATTTTTAACATAAAATAACTTTTTATTTTAACATAAAATAACTTTTATGTTATTTGTTGCTTTTCCCTTGCTGCTTTTAATATTTTTTCTTTGTTATAATTTTTGATAGTTTGATTAATATGTGTCTCAGCCTGTTTCTCTTTGTGTTTATCCTTTATGGTGCTCTCTGCACTTCCTGGACTTGATTGACTATTTCCTTTCCCATGTTAGAAAAGTTTTCGACTATAATTTCTTCAGATATTTTCTCAGACCCTTTCTTTTTCTTTTCTTCTTCTGGGATTCCTATATTTTGAATGTTGGTGCATTTAATGTTGTCCCAGATGTCTCTGAGACTGTCCTCATTTCTTTTCATTCTTTTTTCTTTATTCTGCTCCCTGTCAGTTATTTCCACCATTTTATCTTCCATCTCAGTTATCCATTCTTCTGCCTCAGTTATTCTACTCTTGATTCCTTCTAGAGTATTTTTCATTTCAGTAGTTGTGTTGTTGCTCACTGCTCATTTGCTCTTTAGTTTCTCTAGATCCTTGTTAAATGTTTCTTGCATTTTCTCCATTCTGTTTCCAAGATTTTAGATCATCTTTACTATCATTTCTCTGAATTCTTTTTCAGGTAGGTTGCCTATTTTGTTTTCATTGTTTTGGTCTTGTAGGTTTTTTCCTTGCTCCTTCGTCTGTAGCATATTTTTGTCATTTTTTTTTTGATGGGTGGGGCTGTATTCCTGTCTTACTGGTTGTTTGGCCTGAGACGTCCAGCACTGGAATTTGCAGGGAGTTGGATAGACAGGTCAGTGCTAAGATGAGGACCTCCAGAAGGCCTCACTCTGATTAATATTCCCTGGGATCCGAGGTTCTCTGTTAGTCCAGCAGTTTGGACTTGGAGCTCCCACCACAGGAGCTCGGGCCTGACCTTTGGCCTAGGAACCAAGATCCTGCATGCTTCATGGCGTGGTAAAAAAAAAAAAAAAGAATGAAAGAAAGGAAATAAATAAGGACTAGTACATTATCAAAGAATAAAAAAGAAAATAAAATTAGAAAAATAAAAAATATATTAGGAAAAATAAAACTATAATTGAAACGACTGCAACAAGGTAAAATATAAGCAGAACAGCAAAAAGAAAAAAAAGGGGCAGGAACAAACCAAAAAGAGAGAACAATAACAATGTATAAAGAATAAAATAAAATTAGAAAAATGAAAGGTTTATTAGGAAAAGTAAAAATATAAAAGAATAACAATGAATCAACAAGGTAAAACAGACTGCCAATCTAAAAGAGAAAAAAAATAAAGCCTTGGCTATGGGAGCGGAGTTTAGGCAGGGGTGGAACTTAGGCAGGGGCAGGGTTTTGGGTAGGGCAGGACCTAGTTGGGTAGGAGAGTGACGTTTGAGAATGGGGCGGGGCCTAGGTGGGGCGACGTTCAGGTTGGGGTGGGGGCTGTGCTTAGGACCTGCGTGGAAGGGGAGAGGCAGCACCTCTAAAGGAGGGTCTCTGGGGTGTGCAGTTCCGGAGTTTGGAGGCAGCGCCCTGGATGAGAGTGTGGGTGGGTGGGGCCCAGCACGTTGGAGGGGGTCTCGGGGGGGATCTCCGAGTGTAGCGGTGGGGCCCTGGGTAGAGGTGTAGGGGCAGGGCTTGGGCTCTGAGCAGCAGGAGGGAGGCTCCGGGGGCAAAGAATTAGGCCTGGGAGCCCAGCAAGCTTCCTGGTGCCTAAGTGGACAGGGAAAGCTCTGGCTGTGTTTCCTTCTGTTCCTTCATGCCACTCCCCCACCATGTCCCCCCGGGTCTCCCCCATTGCTGCTGGACCCTTAACAGTGGGTGGGTCCCTTGGTATAGGAACTCCTTCCCTCCTCCAGCCACCCTTCATGGGTGCCGGTTTTGGAGGTCCAGCCTTTACTTTTGATCCCCCTTCCCTCCCTCCCTCTCCCTCAGGACCCGCATGGCTGGAGGGGGCCTTGTTGGGCAGAGGATCAGGCCTGGGATCTCAGCAGGCTCCCAGGGGCCCAATTTGGCAGGCAAAACCTGGCCATGCTCCCTTTTGATCCTCTGCCCCCCAGTGGTTCCCCAATTTCCCCCTTTAGGTGTGGGATCCCTTCCCCTCCCCCAGCTGCCCCTTGGGAGGGCCAGTTCAATCCTGCTGCCACTTTTCCTCCCCCTTCACTCCCCCCATGTCCCACATCCTACCCAGTCGCTTGGGTTTTCTCCCATCCTCTTAGGTGTTGGTGGTCCCCCACCGTTGCAGGGTAGATGCCCTAGTTATGAGGAGACACGAATTCTGCGTTCTTCTAGTACGCCATCTTGACTCCGCCCCCCAATAAGCAAGTATTGACAGAATAAGAAGGAAAACAGAAAACTTCACAGGCATAATAGAATATTTTATTTCAGCAATCTTAGCTGTTGTTGAATCAAGCAGAGAGAAATTCAGTATGCATCCAGGTGATTTATTTAACATATATAACAAACTTATTTAATAAACTTATATACAGTATTTCATTGTATACAAATGTGCATTGTATAGTCAAACTCTTCCAGAAAACTAAAAAAGAGGAAATACTAATTCATTTTATGAAACCAGTATTGCTTTCTTACCAAAACAAAATAAGGATGTTATAAGACAGAAAATTTTATTAATACTTATAAATCATTAATGTAGATACAAAATAATAAAATTGGTGAAGCCAGTATGGAAAACAGTATGACAATTCTTCAAAAAATTAAACATAGGATTACCATGTGATCCAGCAATTCACTTCTGGGTATAAACCCAAAACAATCGAAAGCAGTAACTAAAACCGATATTTGTTGATCTGTGTTCATTGCAGCTTTATTCTCAGTAGCCAAAAGATGGAAGCAACTCAAATGTCCGTTAATGGATGGATGAGTGAATAAACAAAATGAGGTGCGTATACACATACACACACACACACAGCACAATGAAATATTATTTAGCCTTGAAAAGGCAAGACATTAAGATACATGCTACATCATGGATAAACCCTGAAGACGTTATACTGGATAAAATGAATCAGTCAGAAAAGGACAAATGTTCTATTATTCCATTTATAAGAAACATGTAGAACAGTCAAATTCATAGAGACAGAAAGTGAATGGAGATTGCTAGAAGCTGGAGGGAAGGAGAGTGAGAAGTTAGTGTTTAATTGGTAAGATTCCTCCAGCTCTGTTTTTCTTTCTCAAGATTGTGTTGGCTGTTTGTGGTTTTTTGTGTTTCCATACAAATTGTGAAACTTTTTGTTCTAATTCTGTGAAAAATGCCCTTGGTAATTTGATAGGGATTGCATTGAATCTATAGATTGCTTTGGGTAGTATAGGCGTTTTCACAATATTAATTCTTCCAATGCAAGGCCATGGTATATCTCTCCTCCATCTCTTTCTGTCATCTTTGATTTCTTTTATCAGTATCTTATAGTTTTCTGAGTACAGGTCTTTTGCCTCCTTAGGTAGGTTCATTCCTAGGTATTTTATTCTTTTTGATGCAATTGTAAATGGGATTGTTTCCTTGATTTCTCTTTCTGATCTTTCATTGTTAGTGTATAGGAATGCAAGAGATTTCTGTGTATTAATTTTGAACCCCGCAACTTTACCAAATTCATTGATGAGCTCTAGCAGTGTTCTGGTAGCATCTTTAGGATTTTCTATATATAGTATCATGTCAACTGCAAACAGTGACAGTTTAGGAGTTTCACTGTGGGAAGATGAAAATATTCTGGAGGTGGCTGGCGGTGATGGTTGAACACAATGTGAATGTATTTAACACTACTGAACTGTACACTTAAAAATAGTTAAAATGGTAAATTTCATGTTGTGTATATTTTACTAAAATAAAAAATCATAAAGTATTTTCTAATTGAATTTGACATTTTATAAAAAATAATATGCCATGGTAAAGTTAAATTTATCTTAAGTATACAAAGATAACTTAATATTTAGGAATATATGCACTTAATAGATCAAAAGAGAAAAATTTTATCAAGAGGAGTAGAAAGTATTTTCAAAATTAAACACTCCTTATGATTAGAAAAAAAGTCATGAATAAAAATGAGCAAGAGAAGGGAACTTCATTAGTCTAATAAATCATATCTAGAGATGATTACAGGGCAAAGTACATCATTCTAAGTGGAGATTTCTGTAAAGAGAAGCAATCTCTTTAAAATCAGGTGTAAAAGATGATCACTCTCATTGCTTATGCCCATCAGTATACTAGAGATACTGGCCAGGGTATTGAGGAAAACAAACAAACAAAGTAAACTGGAGGATTAGAATAGGAAAAAAAGAACATAATATAATCACTGCATTAGAAAACCCTAAAGAATTGTCAGGCAAATTCTAAGAATTAATAAGACGAGATTAGTTAGATGGCTGGATATAAGGCTGATGATCATAAGTCTTTTTACACACCCCTAGCCAATAACCCAAATATAAAAGAAAACACAGCTTATAACCATATAGGCAAATGTTAAGTATCTAGAAATAAATTTAGTGGAAGGGGCACAAGGCTTCTACAGAAAAACAATTTCACACATTTATGAAAGAGATAAAGAGAGATTTGCAATGTGTATGGATAGAAAGAATGAATGTTTCACAGATTTTAATTCTTCCATGTCAATCTATAGATTCAGTACAATTACATTAAAAATCCCAACACATATTTTCATAAAATGTGATAATATTCTAAAACAATTAATTGGTCAAGTGAAGGAAGAATAGCTAGAACACTTTCGAAAATAAAGAGCAAAGTGAGGGGACTTGCCCTACAAGATGTCCAGATTTATTCCAAAATTGTCATCAAGAAGATAGTGTGGTATTGTCATAGAGACATACAAAAATTGACAAATGGGTTAGATTGGAGGACACAGAAACAGACTTACAAATGTAGAAAACTGCAGTAAATGCTACAGATGTCATATCCGATTAGTGAGAAAAGGAGCAACTTCAATGAATCTAGAAAAGAACAATTATTAATATGGGAAATGTTGGATTGGGTGAATATCACCCACCATATTATAAAATAACTCTAAATATAGCAAAGACTTAACTGTTCAAAGAAAAATTTTAAAATCTTAGGAGAAAATAAAATGTGACAATCTTATTAAAATGAGTTAAAGATAAATCTAAGACTCAAAGAACATTGTTCAGGAGAAAACAGATCAGTGTAACTTATTAAAATTAAATGTGTTTTTCTTCAAAAGACAACAATGAGAAAACACGATAGAGACTGAGAGAAGATATTCTCAGTACACACAATTGATTAATGATTTGTATCAAGAACGTGTAAAAAAATCTATAAATCAGTAAGAAGAACACAAACATTTCTATAGAAAAATGGTTTAATACTTGTCAGTGAAATGGAATTACATATTACCAATAAATCTAGGGAGAGTTGTTCATGTCATTATCAGTTTGGAAAGGCAAAACATAACCATAAAGAGTGATAATTTTACACCTAAATAGCAAATTAGTAAATTTGAAGATTGTAACACTACCTAGGATTGGAGAGAGTAATTACCCTTAGAACTCCTGTTATATTGACTGTGATAGTGAACTAGTACTACTGTTTTACAGATGCCGTGTCAAATTATTTTGTAAAGTTGAATTTTTTTTTTTAAAGGGAACGCTATTTTATTTCATTTTTTATATTTTGGCTGTGTTGGGTCTTTGTTTCTGCGCAAGGGCTTTCTCTAGTTGTGGCGAGCGGGGGCCACTCTTCATCGTGGTGTGCGGGCCTCTCACTGTCGCGGCCTCTCTTGTTGCGGAGCACAAGCTCCAGATGTGCAGGCTCAGTAGTTGTGGCTCAAGGGCCTAGTTGCTCCGCGGCGTGTGGCATCTTCCCAGACCAGGGCTCGAACCTGTGTCCCCTGCATTGGCAGGCAGATTCTCAACCACTGCGCCACCAGGGAAGCCCTGAAGTTGAATTTTTATTTACCTTATGATCCAGTTCTTTATGACCTAAAAGAAAGGTGACAATAGCAAATGTGACAGTTGCAAATACCTGAGGATGATCCAACTGCCCATCAATGAGAGAATGGATGAAAAAACTGTTATAATCACACAATAAATATGATGTTGCAGTTAAAATGGATGAGAGTAACATGTAACATCGTGGATGAATCTGCAGACAAGTTCCAAAATATTATATACAATAAATACTTTGTTCCTATATTTGAAAAGTATGTAAAACTAAAATTTATGTGTGCATATGTGTATGTAAACATATGCAAATGCTTTTTAGCAATACCTATAGAAGTAAAAAATAAGTTGAAAGCAAGGAAAAAATGAACACAGCATTCACGATTAGGTTAGCTCAAATGTAGTGGAGGTGGAGTGAGGAGATAACTTGGTTAGATGAAAGGCATTGTTCAGGTCCTAGCTTTTGTTATGGGTGTTGATTTCACACATAATAATATGATTAACAGTGATATATAATAATATAAATATATTATAAATGAGAAACTAGATAAGAAACTAAAGTGGTTATGAGAGTGTGTCATGACATTAATGCTAAACATTTGTTTATATTTATGGGTTACCAGAATGGCACTGACTAACGAAGCATTTGGTTACTGTGCCTATCATAAAATTAAAATATTTTGCTCATCAAAGGTCACCTTAGAAAAGGTAGAAAAGATAAATTACAAATGAAGACAATATATATGTCCCCAGTTCTCCTTTTCCCATATATTTGGGAAACCATAAGTTAAAGCAAAAGAATGATTACCCCAATTCAGGTTAGCGGTTAACTCTGGGTGTGGGGGGAGGAGGCTGCAATGAGGAAAGACACAATGGAAACTACTAGCAAAATTTGGTGTATTAAGCTTAGAGGTGGTTATATGGCTGCTCTTAATTATTACAACCTTGTTATCACAATAATTTGCATGTGTATTGTGTTAATACATATACTACCTGGCATTATCAGTTTCCACTAAAATACCTTCTAGTTGGGTGAAGTGTATCCTTCAAACTGATGTTAGAGTTAAATAATTTATTACATATAGATAAATCAGAACAGTGTCTAGCAATAAGTCCTTATTTTAGTAAGTCCTCAATAAGTGTCAGCTGTTCTCATTATTAAAAATGCTGTAAAAGCCATTTGCAGACTTATCTCATTTAGTCAGCAGAACAGTCTTCTGGAATCAATATGTCTGATAACATTTTATAGATAAAGGGTTTTATGTTTCCCAATGAAATGCCTTCGTCTTGGTCATATTTCTAATGTGAAATAGAATCAGAAGTCAGATTATTAGATTCTAAATAATAATCAGTTTTCTGTAAAATGCCTAAAAAGAACTCAGTGTTAAAAAATTGGCAGGCAGTATGCCATCACCAAAATGCAACGTGGCCTGGGATTCAGCTTCATTCTGCTGCTGACTAGCCTGTGACCATGGCCACTTAACCTCTGTGTAACTCAGAAAGTGACCTGGGCTGAATAAGGTTATATCTTAAGCACATTTTTAGCTCTAAGATTGTGTCACATATTTGATTTTTTTCCCGTATTACCACTGATATTTTTGTAAGGCTTGACAAGAGTAGGTGGAAAGGAGGATACATCCATGTTAATTTTCCAAGATAAATGTGGCTGCCTGTTAGTCTACTTTTTAATCCTTTATTTGCATCACTCTTGCTTTGTTTTCTTGTCTCTTTCTGTGTATGTCAACATAAAATTATTTTTTTCTCAGAATTTTTTATTAAGAAAAATAAAACCCATGTCTTTGGTATAGCACTGGAGCTTTCTAAAACTATGCACCAACCACAGCCGTAGTCTTTTGTAGAGAATATAACACACTTTCGACCAGCTCTATATCCCAGTGGTTCAGAAGTGATATTATGTTTTACATCTTTAAATCATTGAAAATATTTTACTAATTTGCAATTCATGAAACTTAATCTGGAGAAAGACAGAAAAAGAATAGAAGGTGCTCACATTTCTATTAACTTGAAAAGTACTTAGATTGCCTGGTGTATAGGAAGGAACAAATAAAAATCAGTTATTATCATTGCTAATACTAAGTAAGTGGAATTAGGCTTAAGAAGTGACACACTTTAGGCTGTCAGTCGGTTACCTGGTAGGATAAATACAATTTTTGGTACAGTTTGGAGATAGTTTTCTTGTAATATGTAGTAGACAGGGACTGGGCTCCTGGAAATAGGACAGAAGGTACAAAACTAGTTGCTGAGGGCACTGAAAACATACTTCACTGATCTGCATTTTCTTAGGAATAGTCTTTGAAAAAAGGAAACATAATTAGGTAAAAATGTTAAAGCCAATTCCATATTGATAAACAAGTATTAAAGCAATGTGCTCCCACTTTGGAAATAATAGTAATTATTTATATAAATACTATTTTAATGTACTTCACATACCTTAGTCCAAAAATTATACTGCAGATGGAATAACCAGGAGAATTCAAATACAAAAGGCATTAATGTTACTGGAAGTGTTAGATGTTATTTTTAAGAAATGACTACAAGAAATTGTGTGGATAATGACAAAATAAACATTAGGATTTATGGAGAACTCAACATCCATTCAAATAACATCATTCTCTGTCTACTATGAGTAAGGACTCTGATTGATATTGGACTTCATGGTCTCCAAGATAAAAGTAAAAATGTCAAATTAATTTTATACGAAAAAAGAGATTTTTAGAACCACAGAAAAAGTCATGTAGGTGTTGCTTCTTCTGCTACTAAAATATTTGAATAGCAATCATTTGGTGTTAAGAGTATCAAAGATTGTAAAAGACAGCAACTACCTCCAAAGGAAGCAATATCCATGTTTTCTGAACTTTACAAAGATTGCCTCCAAAGAACTATCATATTCTTTATCAACGGGGGATATGTTCCAAGACCCCCAGTGGATGCTTGGAGAGTACCAAACCATATCTATACTGTGTTTCTTCCTATATGAACATACCTATGATAAAGTTTAATTTATAAGTTAGGCACAGTAAGAGATTAACGACAATAACTAGTAATAAAATAGAACAGTTATGACATAAAAGTTATGTGAATGCAGTCCATATCTTTCTGAAAACATCTTGTACAAATGCAGTGCCTTTCCATCTTAACTAAGCGCTTATCATGCACTGTGGCCATAAGTTTCGCAGTTTGAGGTGTGACAGCAAACCTAGCATGAATTTCTTTTCATTCTTCACAATTTCAAAGATAGAAAATTCATTCTTACCATACATTTTAGCAATCTCACTATAATGATTTTTTTCTTTCCTTATTAAGTGGAGAACTTTCAACTTTTCACTTACAGGAAGCATTTTGCAGCTGCTTTTTGGCATATCTGAATTGCCAGCATCCCTGCTCTTGTGCTTTGGGGACATTTAGTAAAATAAGGGTTACTTGAACACAAGCACTGTGATGCCTCAACAGACTATCTGGTAACCCAGCTGCTACTAACTGACTCACGGGTGGGATGTGCTAGACAAACGGATGATTCACGTCCCAGGTGGAATGGAGCGGAATGGCGTAAGATTGCATCTCACTACTCAGAATGGCATGGAATTTAAAACTTATGAATTATTTATTTCTGGAATTTTCCATTTAATATTTTCTGACCACATTTGACCATGGGTAACTGAAACCTTGGAAAGCAAAACTGTGGATAAGGGAGGACTATCGTATACTTTCTGAATATTTCTTTCAGTAGTATAAGTTGATGAACTGTATTAAGAAGCTCATCAGTTGCCAGTCATCTTTAAGAGAATATTAACTTTATCAGGCCAGATATATAGAATATACATTTAACATTCTGCCCCAAATAATTTGAGGCAGTAGTATATACACATTGGTTACAATTAAAAATAATAAAATAATGGTTCCCTGTTTTTTCTCTGTTCCTTCACCCATTCTTCCCTTTATGAAAATAAGCATATTAAATAAATTACTCTAGACAATTAATGTCACTTGAAAATTGAATGGCAGCCAGGCATTTTCTTAGGAAACATTTAGAGGATGGAAGTACTTAGAAAATTGAGGATTTTAAAAGTGCAATATTTCAAACGTATCATTTTCTAACATATTTTAATTTTTTTAATTAATTAATTTTTGGCTGCACTGGATCTTAGTTGCTGTGCGTGAGCTTTCTCTAGTTGCGGTGAGCGGGAGCTACTCTTTGTTGCAGTGCGCGGGCTTCTCATTGAGGTGACTTCTCTTGTTGTGGAGCATCGGCTCTAGGTGCACGGGCTTCAGTAGTTGTGACTCGCAGGCTCGGTAGTTGTGGCTCACCGGCTCTAGGGCACAGGCTTAGTAGTTGTGGCGCACGGGCTTAGGTGCTCCATGGCATGTCGCATCTTCCTGGACCAGGGCTCAAACCTGTGTCCCCTGCATTGGCAGGCGGATTCTTATCCTCTGTGCCACCAGGGAAGTCCCTTATTTTAATTTTTAAATTTATTTTACTTTTGAAAGAAGAAAGAGTAAAAATTGCAAGGCAAAAAAACCTTACAGAAAAAAAGCACAACAGTTTGAATTGGTTCTTTCCAAGAAACTAATGAATCAGTTCAATAATGAGTCAACGTAAGGTTCTAAAAACAATCTATATTTTAACTCGTTAATTGGTTGCATACTAATTTGAAAAAAATATCGTTAGGAAATTGGAGGATTCTGGGAAAATTACATACTAAGTACAATAATGTGTTTTCTTTTTCCCAGAAGTTGACCTTGTATGTGTGTGTGTGTGAGCCCATGTGCACATGTATGTGCATTGAAGGTAAGAGAGGGAGATGATTAATCCCCAAAGTTATGATGGGGCTCTCTAATCTGTTTCCAATGTGCCATGATGATGTGGATAGATGTGGATATAAGAATGAGAGGACCTAGTGTTTGGCGAGGAAAGTTGCCTACCCAAGTAAGCCAAGAGCAGATAAACACCTTGATATGCTAGCTAACAGAGGGTACCCAAATAATTTACATATTGTATCTTCTTAGCCATCTGTTCATTTATCCATCTGTTTAATTTGCGCTCACTTATTTTACATGTATTTATTATCTACTATTTGTTGGAACTAACTTGGTATTGGGGATACAGTGGCAACAAAACAGACATGGTCCTTACCCTCATGGAATTATCAGTCTGCTTGGGATTGGGGTGGTAGATCTGTGATGGGTAGGAAATAAATACAAAAACATAAAATCTTCTTTTAGAAAAACATAAAATTCTCTTTTAGAAAAGCGTACAGAAAGTGGAGACTGAACAAGCATACTCTTGCCAGAGGAGGTCGAGAAAATCTTCCTGAAGGAAGTGACATTTGAACTAAGACTAGAAAGATGAGTAGGAGTTAATTAGCTCAGTAGACAAAGACTTGGAAAGGGCAAAAGTCCCTGAGGCAGAAGGGAGTCTGGTTCATTTAAGGAAGTGAAAGTTGAACAATTTGACTGGAATAAAGAGAAGGAAGAAGAATTGTACATCATGAAGTCAGAGGGCTGGACCGTGACCAGATTTTGTCCTTAAAACTAAGGGAAGTTATTGATTGAAATACTTAATCAGAAGAGTGCATGGTTAGATTTGTAGTATGTAAGAGGCTTCTATGACTTCAGTCTGGAAAATGGTCTAGTGGTTCCCAAGAGTAGCTGTGCAGAGACTATTAATACCATAGCCAGAAAAAATTGTTAGTACCTAGGACTAGAGATGGTGAAAAGAGGATAGATTTGTGAGATATTCGGGGGAAAAAATATCGGGTGCTAGAATGTAATAGTAAAATTTGAAGAGCCTTCAGTTATTTGCCACGGGGTGTTTTATGTTGGATATATTGATTTTGAAGAGCATTTGAATTGTGTGAGTAGAGATTCAAAATAGTATTTGGGTGTGTGTAACTGGAAATGGAGCAATATGTATTGAGCAAGAGGTGTAGATTTAGGAGTGAACATCATATATGTGATATCTGAAACTAGGTGGAAGTGTTAACCAGAATCATGTAGAAATTTGAAGGAAATTTGAAGGAAAAGAAAATTACAATATTATTTTGAGGAATAAGAAGGAGAATGCCTAAAAACAACCAGAAGGAAGAAGCAGAAAGGTAGGAGGAATTGGCAGAAAAGAAGAGTAGTACATTTTTTTAAAAACTGCAATGATATGAAAAGCTGCTGAGATAAAGTCTAAAAATGTTCATTATTAAGAACATGGAGGGTCATGGAAGTTAATGGAGTCTTTGACAAGAACAATTTTAGTGGCTGCTTGGTAGGAATGGAAGTAGGATTGCCTTGGGTTCAGAAGTGCAACGTGAGGAATTGGAGAGAGTTAGTGAAGGTAGTGTTGGAGTGGGAAAGAGGAGTGGAAGATAAGAAAAGCTCCCCGGCCCCTGTGTACCCCATCAGGATGGGAAATAGTTGAGTATGTTGGAATGCTGATGGAGAAGGAGCCATTTGAAATGGAAATATTGAATATAGGAAATAGAAAAATATAGAAAAAATAGAAAATGTTGAACATGGAAAAGTAGTAGGAGTCATTGGGATCACCTTAATCCAATCAGGCATTTAACTCAAAACTTGTGGTATGGTTTTTTCTACCTCTGCTTTGCCCCGTATTGTAAGATGTAAATTTCCAGGGACGCCAAATGTCTTATAAGACTCCTTCTATTTAGTATAATCTCATTTTCATCTCTAAATCAGCTTGAGGCTACTGATAACTCTGCTCTGCTTTTTTTGGTGGCTTTCTGCTTAGTTTTTAGCATCTTGCCCTTTTCCTGGTTAAAATTTCAGCAAATATATCAAGGAAGGAACCCCTTGAGTTTGACGTTACTTCCCTACACCTCCCTTCTCAAGATTTTGGCTTATTGAATCATGGATGACTGGCCAGCGGCAAAGTTTATCTCACCTTGCCCTTGTGAGGTTGGCAAAAGTTTGCCTTGCTCTACTGATTCTTTGCTGCATTCCTGACGATTTTATCAGCCTCTAGTTCTTCGCTGTTATTAGCAAATACCCTGCATAGAAAAACAACTTACATGATACTAGCTCACATTTCTGGGTTTCCCTTTCCTTCAAGATCTTGTCCTCTCAAATACTAGTTTCTTCAGCAACTCTGCAATGGATTCCACCTGATTTTATATTTTATCCAACTCCTCTGGTTGTTCCCAGTGGGAGCACGGCCTTGCAGCAAGCTACTCCGTCATATTCTAAAGCGGCAGAGTTGTGCTTCATCTAACTCTAAATACCATGATTGATTCAATAAAAATCTCAGAAGTTATGCTCAAGATGTCCTCTTGTTTTATACAGTTAAATCATTATAGTGGCAATTCATTCAGCGTTCTGATTTTGCATAGAAACCTTTAAAATGGTATGCTGTTAGCATCCAATACCCAGTGTAAAAACAAAGTTCTTTTAATTAAAACCTGCTTTTCCATTAGGGACAGTGCACAGTCTTCAAAAAACTGGTAAACAAAACCAACAATTTGGGTTTGATTCACAATCCACAAGCCATGGATTTTAGAATGTCCTCTGAGGAGGAAAGGCATGTTTTCTCATTTCAATGATTTCGGGAACAGAGAGGTGCCTGATGAAGCTTTGAGGACTAACAGTGCTCCCCTTAATCTTGATTTTTTTAACAGGGAATCTTTTATATTGCAAAATTTATAGAATTAAACAATGAAAATAATTTTTTACATGCTTCTGTTTATTCTATAAGAATTTCCCTGTAATAGGAGACAAACAGCATCATTCCTCAAGTATAAAGTTTAAATTATAATTCACTTGATGAAAGAGATGAACTCTATATGTAGTATGTTGTCCAGTTATAGCCCTATTAAATTCTCCTCCTTCCATTGTCCTTTGCTTTGTTTTATTAGTGATTGGACATAGCCCAGCGCTGTTGCACTGTTTATATGAACTACATATTGATTCAGGGCCTTCTTTTCTAAAATCCTGTATTTGCATTCCAAGTTTCCACAAGAAATCAAGAATAAAATTATATTGTCATTGGGAGATAACTACAATATCCTTGGAACTTATTTTTAGGACATCAGACAGAATATCATTTTTTATCTGCTAAATAACCTGAAAAGATCTTTCTTTAACAAGTCAGGTTGGTTATATCTCTCACAAAGTTTGAATAATTTGGCTTTTACCTTCTTGTTCTCTACTGCTGTAGTGATTAAGGAAGGTGAATTGGGTATAGGAGTGATAATATATGTCTATTTTGAATATTGAACTGTAGCTTTCAAAGAATCTAAACAGCAGCTTTGGGCCTTTGTGTTGATGTGTCTGTAAGTCAGTGTGAAGAGTTAGGCAAGGTGACACCTCAATCAGAAGGACTTGAGAGTACGAAGAGTCTGATATTGACTAGCTATATCCTTGGGCAAGTTACTTAATTACTCAGCTCTATAAATGGAGAAGAATAGAACAATAACAATACTGTCCTCAAAGATATTCCCTCAAATGCAAATCAAAGAGTGTGTGAAAGCACTTTATAACCACATAATACTAGGTAAATGTTAGATTGGACAACAGTTAATAACTAATAATCGAAAACATCAAGGGTAGTCAAAAGGTACAAACTTCTAGCTATAAAATAAATAAGTCAAGGGGATATAACATACATTATGGTGACTGTAGTAATAATACTCTATTGTATATTTGGAAATTGCTAAGAGAGCTAGATATTAAAAGTTCTCAACACAAGAAAACAGATTTGTAACGGTGCGTGATTATGGATGTTAACTAGATGTTGTGGTGATCATTTCACAGTATGTACATGTATTGAATCATTATGAAACTAATATAATGTTATTTTGTCAATTATATCTCAAACAAACAAATAAGAGCTGAAATCTATACTTAAGGATCATGGTAAATCCTAAACCACAACCTAACACTTCATTGATTAAACAATGAGGTTTGGTTTTAAGAAAATACTATTTTTTTAACACCATAGTGGTATATAAAACATTGAGGATTTTGTTCTTATCATCATGATTTTCAAATACAAAATTAGGTGTGCCATACCATGTAAGTGCTTCGAATATTTTCATGTGCAAATGACTGATCATCCAATTTCGTTTAACATGAATGAAAACTTTTGGCTTCCAAATAATTGCTAATTCTATAGAGATGGCCACATGGATAATCTGAAGAAAGATATTAGCGTTGTATCGTGTTTTCATTTTGGTTAAATCCTCATTCCAATCTGATTTAACATTGATAAAGCAATTACTCTGCTTTTATAAAGCAATTATAAAGTCCCGGCCTAGGCTTGGTTCATAGTTTGCTCCTCCTTGGTCTTCATTTTCTAAACAATCACATTATAAAATATTTAATAGATATTGTGGGATAATAGATATTGTGGGGCATCACATTTTTTCCAAAACACATCTATTGGGATACTGTATAAATATAGTGTAAGAAAAGTATGACTCCCTGCAAATAGTTGTCTAAATACTTCTAATAGTCCATATCTATTTTGTTGAAAGTATAATTTTAAGGATGTATAAAAGACAGGAAAAAGAAAGCTCAATTGAGAAATCATATGCTTTGGGGAAAACGGAATAATAAAATAGTGATATGTAGCAAAAAAGCACAAAATTTGATTGTGTAGATGCTTCCTACCTATAGAATGAAAGGGTTTCTATTCATTTTAAGATAAAACGGGTAATAATTTAGGAACAAGAATGAAGAAATTGACCTCCTGTTAATAAGGCACTAACTTGAGAACAGTTTGTTTACTTCCCTGAAAAAACTGAGTCATGCGTACCTAGCCTGAGGTGGTTGCTGGGATCTGAATCCCAACCCCATGGCCTCAGAAAACACTGTGCAAAGGAGGGCCATGTACCCCAGCAGGCGGAGACAGGGGAAGTGGGTTTTGCTTTCCTTTACTACTTGTCTTGTGAAAACCCAGTTGGGATTTTTCCCCCTTTCCTCCTTTCTTTTTTCTGTGTCCAGTTCTAGTGGTGGGTGGATGGTGGGAGTAACCAAAAGCAGGCAGGAGAAATCCGTAGAATACATGTTAATGTTGTGTGCACACAACCAGTACAGTACAGATTACCAGGATTTAACAGACACATGGTAACTGCAAGAGCTTTCCCTTAGCTGTCAACCCAACGAAAACACAACAATGACCCGTTCTTTCTGAGTATTGGTCTGTGATTGTCCTTCAGTGTCTACAGGTTTTCCTTTCATCTCCTATGCTTTTGAATGCCTTGGCACAAAGATTTCCCAATCTCCTACTATTGTCTCCGGGGTAACACAGCCAACGTGACAGGCGAAGTCTCACGCTTTAGCGTTCTGCTTCAATTTTTTTTTTTTTTTTCTTGTCGTCCTGCTTCCACATTCTGTGGGCTTATGCTCTGGCACAGATCCAGCCTGGGACTGAGCATCAATATTAAAAGATTGGATTTGTCTAAGCAAGTTGTTAATCCTATTGTGCTAGTTAACATTATGAAATATTTATGAAAAAATACTGCAAAACACTTGGAAAAAACCCTCAGTATTTTGTCACGAAAGAATACTAGAACTTAAAAAAAGTAATACTTATATAAAAATGTATGGTGCACATATTGATATGAGCCCAAATCAAAGGTTATTTATTATGTAGTATACAAAGTAATAATGTTTTTAGGAGAAAAAGGCCAGAGTAAAAGGCACAGCCCCTGTTTTTATGGAAATAGAGTGTAATTACAGACACAAGTAAATAACTAGTTACATAGAGATTGAGCATATTATTTTTGTTATGATAGAGTAATAATCATACAGAGGATAAAGAAATTATCTTGATTGGCAACATAAGAGAAAACTTTATGGAAGAGGTAACATTGAGTAGAGATTTACAGAATTTCAGCATATCAAGTTGAGATTAGTAGGGTAGGTTGTCCAACATAAAAGAAAAAATGTGAAAAAAATTAAGAAACCAAATGATCAGAGAATTGGAAATTATCATGTGTTTCATTTTTTCATGAAGAAATAGTTACTGAACATTTGCAAACAGTGTTTAATAAAATAGGATGAGCCTTACTGCTTAGTGTTGAATACAAACTTTAAATAAATGAATAATTATAATTGTGATGAATGTTATGAAAAACATAGCCACTATGTTTTCATAGTTCCTTACTTGGTCAACTCAGGGTGGAGGAGCAGAGAAATCCGTCTGATAAAGAGATTTTTAATCAAGTTAGATATAAAAATTGTTTATATTTTGCCATACTAATTGCATCCTTTTTGCTAAATTTTGTGGGGTTTTTTTGTTTTGGGTTTTTTTTTTTTTGGCCACACCCCTCAGCATGCAGAACTTCCCTGACCAGGGATCAAACCCATGTCCCCTGCATTGGAAGCACGGAGTCTTAACCACTGGACCACCAAGGAAGTCTCTTTTTGCTAAATTTTGAAAGTAAATTATAGACATTGGCATTTCATACCTAAACATTTTAGTAGGAATCTCTAAAGTATAAGAACATTTTCTACGTAATCTTAAAATCATCATTAAAGCTAAGAAGGTACCAGTATTTCCCTAATATCATACACTTTCCAGCCATATTTAATCTTCTCAAATTGCTCCCTTAAAAAATGTTATTTTTTTAATAACCAGACTGTAGTCAAGGCCACACATTGCATTTCTCTCTCTTAATCTATAACATTGCCACTGCCCAACCCAAATGTGTGTGTGTGCATGCACACACATGGAACATTGGCAATATTCTACCTTCTGGATTTGTCTCAATCATTTCTTTTTGGTGTGTTTTAGGTTGTTTTTCTATACCCTGTATGTTCTGTAAATTTAAGATTAAATCTAGGGACTGGATAAGATTCACTCCATAGATGATGTTGTGTACTTCCTTTTGCATCATTTCAAAAGGCATATAATGCATAGTGTAGGTTTTCTCATTATCAGTTATTTTAAATTTGATCTCTGGGTTAATGTAGAACCAGCAAGCTCTCTCCATTGTGAGGTTATATTTTACTCCCCAAACCAGCAATTAAGCTGAGACAATACCTCAGCTCCTTGCAAATTCCAGTTATCCATTGATCTTTGACCTAATAGATTTAGTGTCTAATGATAATGCTTGGTTACCAGTTCTACCACTACAGTTGCAAAATTGTGATTTTCTAATTCTACCACTCAATATATTTTTATTAGCTTATAATTTTTAAAGAAGTTCTTTGCAGTATCACTATTTGAGCATATTTGGTAACCTTGAAACACAATTGTGACTAAAAAGGTACCACAAAGGCTATTTCTTTTCCTGTAATTACCAATGCTTCCAACAAGTAAATAGTTTACTAATTCATTTGATGAAACATTTTTAAGCTAGGAACAACAAAAAAAAGAACAAGATGTGGAAAAGAATTTTTTAGACAAACAGGACAGCATTTCAGAGTGTACACTTTAAAAAAGATATAGTTCATTAAAGGAAACAAAAGAATGGAGTGAGGTTTGGATGGGGAGAGTGAAATAGTGCTAGAAGAAATGAAGCCGTAATTGTGGGCCTTGTAACTGATGGTAAGGATTTTGGTCTTCATTTCTATGTAATTACAAAATCACTTAAAGGTTTTAAGCAACAGAACCAAATGTTCAGATACGCATATTTTTACATAGTTCCATTTTTTTCTTTCTTTATATCTATTTTTTAAATTGAGGCATTTCATACATAGGATAAAGTGCACAAATCCTGAATGTACAGCATCATGAATTTTCTGATATCGATACATTCATGGAACTACCCAGATATACATATAGAATATTTCCAACCTCCCAGGATGTTCCCTGATGCATTTTCCAAGTCAGTACCCTGTGGTACCATCCTCAAGATGAATCACAATGACCCCTGTGTCGTGGTATCCATATCCTTGTATAGTCCCCTTGCACAATAAATAAGGCTGGGTTTTCTTGTCTTCTTGTTTTGTTTTGTTATAACAAATAAGATGATGTATGTTGCTGATAGAGGTTGCATTGAATATGTAGATCTCACATTTTAATAATATTAATTATTCCAACCTAAGAACACAGAATACCTTTTCATTTATCTGTGTCTTCTTCAGTTTATTTCATCAGTGTCTTATAGTTTTAAGTGTATAAGTCTTTCACTTCCTTGGTTAAATTTATTCCTAGAGTTTATTATTTTAGATGATATTGTAAATGGAATTGTTACCTTAATTTCCCTTTTAGATGGTTCATTGTTAGTGTACAGAAATGTAATGTATGTTGATTTTGGATCCTGCAACTGCACTGAACTCATTTATTAGTTCTCACAGTTTTGGGTGGAGTTTTTAGGGTTTTCTTATAAGATCATGTAATCTTCAAACAGATAATTTTACTTCTTCTTTTCCAATTTGGATGCCTTTTATTTATTTTTCTTGCCTAATGCTGTGGCTAGGACTTCCAGCACTGTGTAGAATAAAAGTAGTGACAGTGGGGCATCCTTGATCTTAGAGGAAAATCTTTCATCTTTTCACTATTGAATGTGATGTTTGTTGTGGGCCTGTCATAGATGACCTTTTAATTAATTTATTTATTTATTAACATCTTTATTGGAGTATAATTGCTCTACAATGATGTGTTAGTTTCTGCTTTATAACAAAGTGAATCAGCCATACATATACATATATCCCCACATATCTCCTCCCTCTTGCGTCTCCCTCCCACCCTCCCTATCCCACCCCTCTAGGTGGTCACAGAGCACTAAGCTGATCTCCCTGTGCTATGCGGCTGCTTCCCACTAGCTATCTATTTTACATTTGGTAGTGTATATATGTCAGTGTTACTCTCTCACTTCATCCCAGCTTACCCTCCCCCTTCCCTTTGTCCTCAAATCCATTCTCTACATCTGTGTCTTTATTTCTGTCCTGCCCCTAGGTTCATCAGAACCGTGTTTTTTTTTTTTTTTTTTTTTAGATTCCATATATATGTATTAGCATATGGTATTTGTTTTTCTCTTTCTGACTTACTTCACTCTGTATGACAGACTCTAGGTCCATCCACCTCACTACAAATAACTCAATTTCTTTTCTTTTTATGGCTGAGTAATATTCCATTGTATATATGGGCCACATCTTCTTTATCCATTCATCAGTCAGTGGACACTTAGGCTGCTTCCATGTCCCAGCTACTGTAAATAGTGCTGCAATGAACATTGTGGTGCATGACTCATTTTGAATTATGGTTTTCTCAGGGTCTATGCCCAGTAGTGGGATTGCTCAGTCATATGGTAGTTCTATTTTTTGTTTTTTAAGGAAACTACATACTGTTCTCCATAGTGGCTGTATCAATTTACATTCCCACCAACAGTGCAGGAGGGTTCCCTTTTCTCCACACCCTCTCCAGCATTTATTGTTTGTAGATATTTTGATGATGGCCATTCTGACCAGTGTGAGGTGATACCTCATTGTAATTTTGATTTGCATTTCTCTAATGATTAGTGATGTTGAGCATCCTTTCATGTGTTTGTTGGAGATTTGTAGATCTTCTTTGGAGAAATGTCCATATAAGACCTTTATTTTGTTCAAATCCATTCCCTGTATTCCCACTTTGTTGAGAGTTCTCATCATGAAAAGATATTGAATTTTGTTAAATGCTTTGTCTGCATCTATTAAAATTATCATAATTTTTTATTTTTATTTTTTTTGCTCTATGCGGGCCTCTCACTGTTGTGGCCTCTCCCGTTGCGGAACACAGGCCCCGGATGCACAGGCTCAGCGGCCATGGCTCACGGGCCCAGCCGCTCCGCGGCATGTGGGATCTTCCCGGACCAGGGCACGAACCCACGTCCCCCACATCAGCAGGCGGACTCTCAACCACTGCGCCACCAGGGAAGCCCTATCATAATATTTTAAAAATTTATACT
This sequence comes from Aethalodelphis obliquidens, assembly GCF_003676395.1. Lineage (NCBI taxonomy): Eukaryota > Metazoa > Chordata > Mammalia > Artiodactyla > Delphinidae > Aethalodelphis > Aethalodelphis obliquidens. Next base: position 1,833,975 of record NW_020838017.1, read on the forward strand.
GTTAATGTGATGTATCACATTTATTAATTTGAAATATCCTGGCATCCCAGGGATAAGTCCCACTTGATCATGGTGTATGATCCTTTTAATGTGCTACTGAATTTTGTTTGCTAGTATTTCGTTGAAGATTTTTGCATCTGTGTTTGTAAGGGATATTGGCCTATAGTTTTCTTTTCTTGTAGTGTCCTTATCTGGCTTTATTTGGTATCAGGGTAATGCTGGCCTTCTAAAATGAGTTTGGAAGTGTTCGTTCCTTTTCAGTTTTTTTGAAAAAGCTTGAGAGAAATTGGTATTAATTTTTCTTTAAATGTTTGGTAGAATTCACTAGTGAAGCCATCTGGTCCCTTAGTTTTTTTCAGTGGAAGGTTTCTGATTATTGATTCAATCTCTTTCTCATTATTTATCTGTTCAATTTTTCTATTACTTCATGACTCAGTCTTGATAAATTGTATGTTTCTACAAATTTGTCTGTTTCTTCTAAACTATCTAATTTGTGTGCATATAATTGTTCATAGTAGTCTCTTATCCTTTTTATTTCTGTGGTATCCGTTTTAATATTCCTCTTTCCTATAATTTTATTAATTTGAATCATCTCTTTTTGTCTTAGTCTAGCTAAAGGTTTGTCAATTTAGTTTCTCTTTTTAAAAAAATAACTCTTAGTTTAGTCTATCTTTTCTATTGTTTTTCTAGTCTATTTCACTTATCTCTGCTCTAATTTTTATTATTAAATTAACTTCAGTTAACTTTGGGATTAATTAGCTCTTCTTTTTCTAGTTCCTTAAAGTGTAAGGTTAGGTTGTTTGAGATATCTTTTTTTTTTTTTCCTTAGCGTAGGCTTTTATCCCTCTAAACTTTCCCGTAAGAACTGCTTTTTCAGCATCCCAAAAGTTTTAGAAGGTTGCGTTTTCATTTTCACTTATCTCAAGATATTTTCAAATTTCCCTTTTGATTTCTTCTTTGACCCATTGATTGTTTAGAAGTTTGTTGTTTAATTTCCATGTATTTGTGAATTTTCTAGCTTTCCTCTTGTTAATTGGTTTCCAGTTTTATACCATTGTGATCAAAAATGACACTTGATATGATTTCAGTCGTACATTTGTTAAGACTATTCTTGTTACTTAACATATGATCTATCCTGGAGAATGTTCCATGTGCTCCTGAGACGATTGTACATTCTACTGCTGTTGGATGGAATGTTCTACATATGTCTGTTAGGTCCATTTTGTCTAAAGTATAGTTCAAGTCCATTATTTCCTTATTGATTTTCTGTCTGGCTAATCTATCCTTTGTTGAAAGCAGTGTATCAACCTCCGCTACTTTGATTGCTTCTTTCTACCTTCAGATCTGTTAAAAATTGTTTAATATATTGCAGTGCTCTGATACGGGATGCATATATATTTACAATTGTTATATCCTCTTGATAAAATTACTCCATCATTATATAATAACATTATTTATGTCTTGTTATAGCTTCAACTTAAAGTCTATTTTGTCTGATATAAGTAGAGCTACCCCTCCTCTCTTTTGGTCTCCAACTGCACAGAATATCTTTTTCTGTCTCTCCTATGAGTGTTCCTAAAGCTTAAGTGAGTCCTTGTAGGCAGCATATATTTGGGTCTTGTTTTTATCCATTCAGCCACTCTGTGTCTTTTAATTAGAGATTTTTAAACCATTTACCCTTAGAGTATTTACTGATAGCTAAAGATTTACTATGGCCACTTTGTTCATTGCTTTATGATTATTTTGTGGTTGCCTTCTTACTCTCTTGCTATCTTTTGATAATTTTTTATAATGGTATTCTTTGATTTTTTTTCTCTTTATCACTTGTGTATCTATTGTAGGTTTTTGTTTTGTGATTCCCATCAGCCTTTCATAATACATCTTATAAGGGTCTATTTTAAGCTGATAAGAACTTAATTTCTACCTACTTACTTGACCTCCCCCCACATTTTACATTGTTGATGTAACAATCTACATATTTTTATATTGTGTATCCATTAACAAAATATTGAAGCTATATAGTTGTTTTTATAACTTTTGTCTTCTAACCTAACTAGAGTTCAAAGTGATTTATGCACCAGCATTTCAGTACTAGAGTGTTTTGAATTTTACTATATATTCACCTTTACCAGAGAATTCTATTTTGAATTCTTTGTCAGGTAACTCATTGATCTTCATTTCTTTGGGGTCAGTTACTGGAAAATCATTGTTCCTTTGATGGTGTCATGTATGATTGCTTTTTCACATTTCTGATGGCTTTGCTTTGATGTCTGAGCATTTGAGGGAGCAGTCATTTCTTCCAGCCTTTTTGGAGAAAGACTTTCATCTGTGGTTGGCTGTGAGGGCACTGGCTGGGTGGGGTGTAGTGTCTCCAGTTCCTGGAAGGGCAAGGTGGCGGTAGTCTCCACGCAGCTCTGCCAGCTGAAAGCCGCATCCACAGAGACTGTGGGGGTCTTCTGTGGTCAAGGGTACAATGGTCCCATGAGTGGCAGGGTACTCAGAGGCAACAGCTGCTAGACTTCTGTTTTCCCCTTTTTGCCTATGGGAAGAAGTTTTAGCTGAGGGGATTCCTCTTGGTGCCAGTTATGGGGTGCTGACGCTCAGAGCAGAAGCTGATCTGGGGTCCTGGGATCAGGTACAATTAGAACTACTGTAGCACCTGGGTTCTGGGTATGTTTGTTGTGATGGTGGTGCAGGTATCTGAGATGTGGGCATGCGCAGATCTCTTGTGGAACCTTGGTCTGGGTCTCTGGGGATTGCCACAGTGACTCAGGCTGAGGGTGAGGGGGGAACAGTGGAATGGTCCCTGGGTTAAGAGGGTGTAGTGGTGGCTTCGGCTCAGAAGGTGGGGTGCAGCAGTAGCCTGCCTTGGGGATGGTGGCCCCTGGGGGCGGTCACAGAACAGCAGTAGCTCAAGTTTGGCAGGTCAGAGCCCCAGCTTGGAGCCCAGCGGGTGGGACGCAGAGCAGCAACAGTGGAGCCCTGGTGATAGTGGGTAGAACCATGACATACAGCCTTGGGGATGGGGCAGAGCTGCAGCAGAGCAGCCTGGTGATGGCAGGTCAAAGCCCCAACTTAGGACCAGGGAATGGGTTGTAAAGCAGCTGCAACTTGGCCTCGGTAATGGCAGGTAAGTGACGTAACTCGGGGCCTGGGGAAACGGGGGTGGGGTGCAAAGCAGCAACAGCTTTGGTCCTGTAGATGGTGAGGTGCTTTGGTGACATGATCTAGGAGAGCCAGGCACAGCAGTCAGTGTGGTCTCACCGCAGAGACAGCCCCAGCCCCAGGGAGGAGACACAAGGGCAGGGACTTTAGGCAGCTCCATCGTCTGGGTTCAATATTGGTGAAGAATTGGGAGATCCTGAGCAGCAAAGTCTGCATAAGTCATTGGTAGTAAGGATTGGTGAAGGTCTCCTGCTCTCCTTTTCCCTTTGGCATGAACTCCCCCCAAGGGAGGGTGTCTCTGTTGGCCCCAAGCTCCTCTACGCTGAGGGATGGGGTGGTGCAGGTGAAATGCTTCCTACACTCTTCTCTGTAGCCATCCTTGGATTTTGAGCTTCATAGTTTTTTGCTACTTCTTTGCTGTAGTCCACAGCTTTCCCAGAGATATTTTCTTCAGTTCGTGGTTATTTATTTACTACTTTTGTTGTTTTTGTGGGGAGAACAAGTGTTGAGACCTCCTAGCCCTCTCTTTGCTGACATCACCCTCGTGCAAAATTTACTTTTGTTCTGAAGTCTTTCGCTTAACGTAATGTTTTTGAGATAGATTCATGTCCTTGGGTATGAGTAATTTGTTCCTTTTTACTGTTAAATACATTTCATTATGGAGATATACCATATTTTTAAAAATTCATTCTACCACTGAAGGGTATTTGTTTTAATTTTTTCAATTTGGGGATATTATGAATCAAACTCTCTTTTCTATTACACATATTGTGTATGTCTTTTCATGGAGTTATGCACTTCATTTGTCTTACAAATATGCATAAAAGTAGAATTGGTGAGTCATGAGGAAGAAGTTCATTTAGTTTTTAGTAGATTCTGCCAAATAAATTTTCAAAGTTTTTCTATCATTTTACAGTCCTACCAGCAATATATGACCATTCTAAGTTGTGTCACTGCTAGATATTGTCCCTTTCTAGTTTAAGTCGTTTGTTTAGATGTGTAGTGGTGTCTTGTAGTTTTAATTTGCGTTGCCATGGTGAGTATTGTTGTTTCATGGTTTGTGACCACTTATATAACTTGTGATATATCTTTTTCCCATTTTACTTTTTATTTTGATCTATAGGTTATTGATTTGAAGAATTTTTAGGACTTCTTTATATAATCAGGGTATGACTCATTTATTGTATATATGTATTGAGAGAGATTTGCATTTTCAATCTTTTAAAACTGTCTGCTATTTAGCAGAAGTGATTAAGTTTAATAAAATTCAACTTATCTATCTTGATTTTATGTCTAGTGACTTCTGTGCCCTAAACATTTAAGAAATGTTTGCTTATTCAAGGTTATGAAGATATTATCTCATGTTTTCTTCTAAAAGCTTTATAATTTAACATGTCACACTTAAAGCTACGATCCATTTCAAATTAGATTTTGTATAAATCATGGGGGGAGGTCAAGGTTCATGTTTCTCTACAGTTTCCAGTTGGCTCAGTATCATGTTTGGAAAGGCTATCCTATGCCCTATGAATTGCAGTGGTGTTTTTGTCATAATCATATAACTATATAGAAGTGGGTCTTTACGTGCAATGAATGGATCCTATAACAGAAAACAGGCATGAGTGGAAAAACTGGTGATTCTTCAGTAAAGTCTGGGGCTTAGTTAACAGTAATGTTTCAATTTTGGCTTCTTGGTTTTGCCACATATATCATGGTGATGTAAGATGTTAACGTTAGGGAACACTGGGTGAGGGTATATGGACACTTTCTGTATTATCTTTGCAAATGTTCTCTATATTTGAAAGTATTCCAAAATAAGTAGCTTGCTTTTCAGAAGTCAAGTCAGCATGGACTCTATTTTGCTTATTTGGTGTATTTTTCTACCGTTTGCATTGATAGCACAGTGCCTTAATTGCCGTGGCTATATAGCAATCCTTGTATAGCAATCAAGGTGGTGGAAGTAAACTTAGCCAGTTCTGGGATTAAGCTGGCCTGTCAGATTCTGCTTTTTCACTTTTAGGAGTCATGAGTCTCCAAGTAAGTAGTTCCAGTTAGAGAGGGTATATGTAGCTATGACACAGAGAGGTGACATGGAAAGGAAGAGAAAGAGACTCAGCTAACCCAGAATCTCTGCTGAGCCCTGCCTTCAATATTATCTCCTACGTCAGCTGACTTGGGAGTGAGCCATCTTGGAACTCCAGGTTACTGAGGCTACTGCTGGTATCATTGGGAACAGGACGCTCCAGCTGAGCCCAGTGAACATATGGAATTGTAAAAGCCACTTTTAAGCCACTGAACTTTGGGTTTGTTTATTATGCCACAAGAGCTAAACAAGATTAAAGCTCTAACAAAGGCCTAGGCAAAAGGTAGGGTAGTTTATCATTGAAGTTAAGAAGGAAGGTTCAAGTGACCAGGGAGGAGAGAAGTGTAAATGTGTAGAATAAAAGGAAAGCACGTGACCTTCTGTAATGCTCTGAGGGACACAGTGCCTGGCTCTTCCAGGAGGTGAAAGGAAGGAAAAAGAAGAATGAGTAACCACCTCTACTTCTCTACGTGCTGGAATTCAGGGAGCAGACTTATCCTCCTACCTTAAACAATAAATATGACAAAACATAACAAAAATTGTTCTCAAATATGGGACAATAAATAGTGCAGGACTGATTTTTTTTTTCCTTTTTTAAAATATTTATTTATTTATTTGGCTGCACAGGGTCTTAGTTGCGGCATGCGGGATCTAGTTCCCTGACCAGGGATGGAACACAGGCCCCCTGCATTGGGAGTGCAGAGTCTTAAACTCTGGACCACCAGGGAAGTCCCAGGACTGATTCTTAGGCAAAGGGAAACAAACATGGTGAACCCTGTGACTGTACCAGATATCTATCCAGAAGCAATTTCTGAATCATGGTGCAGGGAAGAGGAACCGAAGGAGAGCCAATAGTCTTGCTTAGCTGAGGAAACAGATCAAAGTTCCGGAAGACCGCTGCACGCAGAATTTGGAGGGCAGAACACTGAAAATGAGGGCACCATGAGAAGAGAGCTCCATAAATCAAAATAGGGGTCCCATTCACCCTTTAGCTGCAAACCTATCCACACTTACATGGGGTAAAAACTCATGAAAAAGGTGGGAGGCCAGGAATCTTAAAAGTCCATAGTTCCTGGTTTTCAACAGGATTGGGAAATGTTTGAATTCTAGCCACTGTGGAGACCACTTTGGACAACATTGAAATTTTAATCAGTAAAGCCCCAAGACAAGTCAATTCTTACCAGTAAGGCTAATTTAGTCCTGAATAAAGGCTGCTGTAAATCTTCCCTGCAAAAGCTTAACAGTAAGCCTCCAAAAGAAAAACCTGATTTGCAATTAACTTATTGCCTACCAAAACAAACTTCAAAGCTCTGAAAGAAAGGAAACAAAATCCGAACAACCAAAATTCTATAAAGGAAGAAAACAAGTTCTAACACTCAAAAATATAAGAGTCAAAATATCATACATTCAATTAAAAATAGTAAGCATATATGGACATAGAAAAAAGTGATCCATTACTGCATTTAGTCAATAAAATCAGCCAGAAATAATAGAGATGATAGAATTTGTAGACTAGGATGCTAAGGTATATGTTTTAAATGTGCTCAGTATGTTTAAGGATTAAAGGAAATTAGGACAAGAGTAGAGGGAGAAAAGAAACACATGGAAAAAAAGAACTGAAGGAAATTTCTGGAGATGAAAAGTGTAATATTTAAAATGAAAAATTCAGTTGATAGAATTATAAGTAGATTAGTCATTGAAGAAGAAAATATTCAGTGAAGTTGAATACACAGTAAAATAAATGAGCTAATAGTGGAGATAAAACGGACTGTAAGAAAATATAAAATTAATAAGGAAAAAAAGAAGGGCATAAAAAAGATGAAGAGAACAGAAGAGAGAAATGGAACATAATTGGAATAGGGTTGATTTACCCTAATCATGTTAAAATTTTTATTAAACAAATAATCTAACTATTCTAACAAAGCAGTGGTTTTAAATACAAAGATACCAATATTTTTTAAAGAAAGTAATAATTTTAAAGTGATATAATCATCTAAAATAACAGTAATAAAGCAGCAGTGGCTGTGTTAATTTCAGAACAGGTAGACTTTATGACAAAGGACATTACCAAGGATGAAGAAAACATTTCAAAATTATAAAGAATTCAACTTATCCATGGGACTTCCCTGGTGGTGGAGTGGTTAAGAATCCACCTGCCAATGCAGGGGACACAGGTTCGATCCCTGGTCCGGGAAGATCCCGCATGCCACGGAGCAACTAAGCCCGTGCACCACAACTACTGAGCCTGCACTCTAGAGCCCATGAGCCGCAACTACTGAGCCCATGCACCACAACTGCTGAGCCTGGGTGCTGCAACTACTAAAGCCCACGCACGTAGAGCCCGTGCTCTGCAACAAGAGAAGCCTCCACAACGAGAAGCCCGCACACAGAAATGAAGAGTAGGCCCCGCTCACCACAGCTAGAGAGAAAAGAGCTTCAAAATACATGAAGTAAAACTGACAGAACTGAAAGCCAAAAATAGACAAGTCTATAATAAGAGTAAGAGTTTTCAACACTCAGAGCTTAGTAATTAATAAAACAAGTAGGTAGAAATCTCTAAGGATGGGGGAATTTATACAAAGATTATCAACCAATCTGGTCTAGTAAATTTGGTAGAGTACTCCATACAACAGCTTAAAAAATAGACATTCTGTAATGCACATAGAAATTTACCAAGATAGGCCTTATGCTCATCCATGAAACAAGTCTCAATACATTCATAAGAATAGAGGTAATTCAGAATGTGTTTTCTGACCACATTGGGATTAAACTGGCAATTAATAACAGAAAGAATGAGACACTGCCAAATATTGGTGAAATTATAATGTACATTTTAATGTAACTTATAGATAATAGAAGAAATCACAAGAAAAAGTAGAAAATATTTTCACCTAAATGGGGATGGCAACAAAACATAAGAAAACTTGTGTGATACTAATGAAGTGAAATTTGAGGGAAATTTATGGCTTTAAACATTGTTATTAAAAAAGAGGATTTATCTAAAATTAAATAAGAGAAAGAGGAGAGAAGAAGGACAAGGAGCAGGAGGAGGAAAAGAAAAGTGAGTTAAATCCAAAGTAATTAGAAGGGAAGCAGTGGTAAACATAATAAAGATTAAAATCAGAAAATGGCAAAATAAAATATGAAAAACAATAAAAAAAACAATGAAACTAAATGCATATTATATGGAAAGGTTTAAAAAATGGGGGGAAAAGTCTAGTTATCAAGGAATAACAAAAAGACAAAGACGTAAATTCCTAATACCAGGAAGGAAAGGGCCCATTACTACAGATTTTACAGACATTAAAATGATACCGAGGGACAGTATAAGCAACTTTATGCCAGGTTATTGAATATCTTAGCTGGAATAGACAAACTTGTTGATAAACACAGCTTACCAAAATTGACTCAAAAAGCAATAGAGTACCTGTCTCTCAATAAAATCAAGTAATTTTTAATTTATAATAATTTGCCACAGCAATGATTTTAGGTCCGGATTAATTCATTGCTAGTTTTGACCAAGCATTTAATGAAAACTAATATCAATTCTACAAACTCATGCAGAAAATACAGGAAGAGGAAACACAAATCATTTTATAAAGCCCGCATTACTCTAGTATCACAACTAGACAATGACATCGACAAGAAAGAGATACACAGTCCAATATCTTTTATGATCATAAGTGCAAAAATCTTTTTCATTAATATTAGCAAATCAAATTTAGTAATATATTGGAATAACATACCTGACCAAGTGGGATCTGTCCCACTTGATTTCAACATTTGAAAACCATTCAATGAACTTTATTAACAGAATAAAACAAAGGAGATACATGATTGTCTCAATAAATGCAGAAGAAAACACTTGACGAAATTCAACCTCCATTAACAATAGTCTCAGCAAATCAAAAAATTCAACTTTTCATGTTGAAAATAGACATCTTTAAATTTCAAAGCTAAAATTATACTTAAGAATAAAAGCATGGGTCTTCCCTGGTGGCTCAGTGGTTAAGAATCCACCCGCCAATGCAGGAGACACGGGTTCGAGCCCTGGTCCAGAAGATCCCACATACCGCAGAGCAACTAAGTCCATGCGCCACAACTACTGAGCCTGCGCTCTAGAGCCTACAAGCCACAACTACTGAGCCTGCTCACCTAGAACACGTGCTCCGCAACAAGAGAAGCCACCGCAACAAGAAGCCTGCGCACCGCAACGAAGAGTAGCCCACGCTCGCTGCAACTAGAGAAAAGCCCACGTGCAGCAATGAAGACCCAATGTAGCCCTAAATAAATAAATAAATAAATTTATTTAAAAAAGAAGAAGAAAAGAATGAACACTCCACCCATGAGACTGGGAAAAATCAAAGATGTTCCTCTCACCACTTACACCAAACATTGTACTGGAGGTCTTGAAAAGTGCACTAAGGAAAGGAAAAAAGGAAAGCATACACTTTAGAAAAAAACTAAATTTTTAAATTAATAGACAATATGATCATGTATGCAGAAAATTCGTGGAAATCTACAAATAACAACAAGAATGACACAAGTTATTTGACACAGGTCAATATGTAAAATTAATTGTATTTCTACGCACTAGCAATGAAAATTGGTACTCAATATTTTAAAAAAAATTATTTAGAACAGTGTAAAACATGAAACAATTAGGGATACTTTTAAAAAATATGTGCAAGAATGGAAATAAAACAGTGCAAAATGAAGCAGAGAGAAAATAAAAGAGATCTACATAAACGGAGAAGTAAGTATACCATGTGGATAGATCAGAAGATTCAGTATTATTAAGATTTCAATTGTCCCACACGCTGTTGGTGGAAATGTAAATTGATACAATGACTTTGGAAATGCATTTGGCAGTTTTTTAAAAAGTTAAACAACACTTATAAATATTTATCTCCTTAGACATGTTTGTCAAAGAGAAATGAAAACTTGACCACACCGATACTGGTATACAAATGTTTATAGAAGCGTCATTCAGAATGGTCAAAAATAGGAGTCAGTTTATCCATTGAAAGGTAAATGGATAAATACACTCCAGAGTATATATAGTCATACATAGAATACTACTCAGCAATAAGAATGAACCAACAACTGATACATGAAGCATGAATAAACCTCAAAAATAGCAAGATGAGTACATACTGTGTACTACAATTTAAATTAAATATTGGGAAGGATAGATTGCAGAGCAGTTGGTGGTGGTATCTGGTTTGGTAAATGGTATACCAGCAATAAGCACATGGGAACATATTGTGGTGATGGGCATATTCTGTATCTTTCTAATGGTGATAACTACATGGATGTACACACACAGGTATTTGTGAAAACTCATCAAAATGTGCACATAAAGTGGATGCATTTCATAGTATGTAAATTATATTTCAAAAATTTAATGAAAAATAAAGTGTATAACACATAGCCAGGAATACAGGATTTGGGTGAGGAAAGTAGTGGAACAAATATTTGGAATTACATGTAAGTTCGGATAATGGAGGGAGTTGAATTCCATTTTAAAATTTGGGGATTTTATTCTGCCTTTCAGGCTGTTGTAATATCAAATTCTCACAGTTTACTGTCAGACACTCAACTTTTTGAATTGTTTTACTATTGTGTCTCATAACTTGACATGTAAGAGCCCGATTTAAAAATATAGATATGGACTAACAGATTATACAAGGATGGATAAACTTGGCCTGATAATTGAGGCTGGTTGGCTGAGGAATTGGCCCCTGTTTGGAAGTCTACTCATGAAACTATTAGGACAAACTTGGTGAGCATAGCATAAATAAAATAGACCTCAGTATTCTGAATGGGGTATTTCCATGGTGAAGTGATAAATCCTCTTCTACATTTAGAAATATACACTTGTACTATGCCCTTTATTTTAGGCTATAAGGGACAAGCAAGGAACTCTCCTTTTTCATGTATGATGATCATCCTCCATCTTAATAAATTCTAAAGAATGACTTGATTTTACAGTTTGCAAAGCATTTTCGTGTAAAAAATTTATATTAGTTTTATTAATTGCATTGGTAATAGACAGTATACTAGCTTTATTTATATTAGCTTTATTATTGCTTCTATTTTAGAGGTAAGGAAACTATGATTCCAAAAGTGAAGGAGAAGAAGACACAAATAGAACTGACATTTATTGAACATTTATTATGTGTCAGCATTATGACGTAGAACCTAACCTCTGTGTGCTGTCTGCACTAATCCATACAACACTCTTGAGAGATCAGAAGTATATCACTGTTAATACATACAGAGACTCAGAACCAAATGTCCAGGCTAGTAAAAAAAAAAATAGTAAAGAACAGAAACAATGTTTTAATCCAGATGTCTGGCTTCAAATATCTGTATGTTTCACTAATCAAAACTGCCTTACGTGAGTTCCTAAAGAAAATATAAGTTGAATCCTGCACTTTCTATTCCAAGTTTAGTTTTCTTCACTGTGCGTCTGCTGGTCAAAGTACATATTCCCCCACTTACAACTCATTTCAAATTAACTTTATAATATAACAAGTTTTAATTAATTCTTGTGTGTAGAATAATTTTATCAATTTTATATAACTGAAACTATTCAAATTAATATATAGTTTTATCAGGAATATGATCCAAACCAAACTCCAATAATGGTCATTTAAAAAATGTTTAATTTAGCATCCATTCTTTCCTGTAATTTGCAGATTTTTGTAGATTGCATTTGCAGAAACATTTTCTGACACAATTATCCCAGGGAAGCCCGGTTTGTTTTTTGGGGTTTTTTTTGATATTGAGCTGCATGAGCTGTTTGTATATTTTGGAGATTAATCCGTTGTCAGTTGCTTTGTTTGCAAATATTTTCTCCCATTCTGAGCATTGTCTTTTCATCTCATTTATGGTTCTCTTGATGTGCAAAAGCTTTTAAGTTTAATTAGGTCCCATTTGTTTATTTTTGTTTTTATTTTCATAACTCAAGGAGGTGAAATCTAGAAAAATGGTACTGATGCACCAGTTTTCAGGGCAAGAATAGAGACGCAGACGTAGAAAATGGACGTGTGGACATGGGGTGGGGAAGGGGGGTGGGATGAATTGGGAGATTAGAATTGACATATATACACTACCATGTGTAAAACAGCTAGCTAGTGGGATCCTGCTGTACAGCACAGGGAGCTCAGCTGGGTGCTCTGTGGTGACCTAGATGGGTAGAATGGGGGGGAGAGGGAGGTCGAAGAGAGGGGATATATGTATACATATAGTTGATTCATTTCGTTGTACAGCTGAAACTAACACAACATTGTAAAGCAACTATATCCCAATTTAAAAAAAAAAAAAGAATAAAGCTGCAGAGTGGGACTTCAACCACTAAAGCATTTCCTCTAAATAGAGTTGAAAACACAGGATCTTTCACCAGACTTTGAACTTCTTGGTTTTTAAAACAATGGTCTAGGCTAATTAAGTAATGTTTAGGAATGTAGTTACCTAAGATTTTATTTGCTCTCATTTCAGTAACAGCTGACAGCACCTTGCTCTCTATAACTAAGAGTAGAAAACAGTTTTGGACACTGTAGACCTAATACTTTTGAAATAATTTCTAATGAGTTGATGAATTGCATAAGTTTTAAAATACTGTTCTCTTTCTCTTTGGTTTTATATCAATGTAAAGAAATACGAATATTATTCTGTATCTGTATTATATATTATATTATTCTGTATCTGTATTATTCTGTAGCTGATATATACAGAATTATTTAATGGGTGTTGAGAAATATACTCTTCTGAAAATCACACTTTTTTGTTATTGTTATTGCTGAAGGATTTCACTGCCAAAATGAACATTAAAGGGGAGTAAATTCAGTAAAAGTGAGAAGAACAACACATTAACTTGTCTTAAAAATAGTTCTGCATGTGGGAGAGAAGATGGTTGCTCTAAACTTCATTAAGCCAATTGTTAAGAAGACATCTGGAAGCTGATATACTAGGGGAGGCCAGGCAATAAACGTGCATTGCTATTTTATGTTAAAATGCAGCCGTTTAAGTTGGATTTGCTTGAACAAAACGCATTTTTTTAGTACTTGCCAATTGCGTTGCCTCCCTGGGTCCTTGCTGGTGTGGCAGGAGGACAAGAGATAATTTTTTTTTTTGTATTCCATATATTATGCTCTAGACCCAAACCAACATTGTGGTGGGTCTTTGGCAATATCATTAAAGCAAAAATGAAAGTTCATAAAATGTCTTTGGATATATACTTTTACATCAACTTTATCACTGAATATAAGACTTCATTTTTCCATGCATAAATAATGAATTGATGTTAAAGAATTATTAGATATGAAGTTCCAAGAAAGAAACGTTAGTATACTCATAACTTGGCTCCAGTGGCTTTTAAATTTTTTGAAGGCAGCTGCTGTGTCTTACTCACCTTTAAATTAACAGGGCCTAATCCTGCATTGACTGAAAAAATTGCATAAAATGGTTCAGGAGCCTTTTGATATTTTACAGAAACAATTCTTTAAATCCACCACTATCTCCCTCTTTCCATACCATTTGCACAACCATTTAATATCTGTTCTATATATTTCTGCACAAGTATAGCCTGTGCATAATGGTCACTTCCCTGCAATAAGCATCATGTATTTGTCTTCCCAAGGATTCTGAATATGCATGGATCCTCAAAGCCACCACCAATTCTTGCCTAACTCTGGTTAACAGTCTGTTTTTATTAGTTTGTCATCTTTCCATGTGTCTTCCCTTGCCTTCATCAAAGCACATTTTTAAAAGGGCTGAGATTTTTTTTCTATTTCAAAGCAGCTGTTTCAAAATATATACAAATGAGTTTCTTTAAAAATGTATTACCAAGGATTATGCTCAGCATAAATCTCCCTGACCCTGACTCCTGAGTCCCACTTCGATTACTGAGCACTTTCACTTTCTATTTTATACATCCCTCTACTGTTTGAAGTTTCACAAGCGTGTATTGCTTTTTCTATTCAGGGAACACAATAAAGATATTAAAATTTTGAGTAGGCTTCTAAGGGGATATACCAAGCAAGTATATCCTCAAAAGAGTTTTCCAAATATTAAATTTAATTTATGTGAGCTATTGAGAGAACTGTAAGAAATTTAATTGTTTTTCTAATGCAGAATAGAGATGATATAAGAAGAAATATTTTCCCAACCCCATCTCCTATATAATTAGGAATACCATGAAAGATAGAGGTGTTTATCCTCTAGAATAAATGTAACACTAAACAATTCTTATTCTTCAGCATGGAAATGTATTAATTCAAATAAATTACAGCAATCAAAGACTTCAGGTATAAAAGAGAAAATACTTGAAGGATGTCATTTAAAATATAGTTTATAGACCTTAGAATTTGATTGTAATTTTCAAAGGCCCTGAGTCAGATAAACAAATAGGACCAAAACATGACTCCTGATTTTATGTCATATTTCTATTCCAATCCTCATCTGTGTCATCACCCTGTTTTTGAGACATTTCTCACCCCTACCACATTAAGTTCCCCAGTTCAGAAGATAAGGGTGGAAATGAGAGGAAAATCATGGATATATTCAATCATGTATGGCACTATTACTTTGACTACGCTTTTCATTTCTTTATACTCACTGAGCCCTCCAGAAATGCTTGCATATCTCTTTTATAATTTTCTCCCACTGTTGTACATTTCTGCTGTTTCCAAGTAGCTCTATACCACTTGTATATGAGATCTTTAAGAATATTTTTGTAACTTCCTTCCTAGAGGAGTGAGTGTCACCTGATAGAGGATAAATGAATTTGTTATAAGTAGTATTTTTAAAATTTATTTATTTTTAATTTATTTAATTTTGGCTGTGTTAGGTCTTCATTGCTGTGTGTGGTCTTTCTCTAGTTGTGGTGAGTGGGGACTAATCTTCATTGTGGTGCATGGGCTTCTCATTGTGGTGGCTTCCCTTGTTGCAGAGCACATGCTCTAGGTGCTCGGGCTTCAGTAATTGTGGCACGTGGGCTCAGTAGTTGCGGCTCATGGGCTCTAGAGTGCAGGCTCAGTAGTTGTGGTGCATGGGCTTAGTTGCTCTGCAGCATGTGGGATCTTCCCGGATCAGGGATTGAACCCGTGTCCCCTGCATTGGCAGGTGGATTCTTAACCACTGTGCCACCAGGGAAGTTCCTAGTATTATTTTAATGAGTCTTCAACATGGAAATTTAGGCAACAGTAAGGCTGTCAGAAAAACAAAATGCCATTTAAGAAATGTTAATCTAGGACATAATGCTATAAATGGAATGAATGAAGTCTAAGAGCATGTTTCCAATGCTTTTCTATTTATTATTCTGTTTATTTGGGAGTGCTCAAAAAAGCTTTTTGATGGTTATCAAGTAAAGACGTACAGTTGTAGTAGCCAGCTTTGATGATGGCCCCAGTGATGCTCACCCCCAGATGTGTATCCCTGTTGTCTTCCCCTCCTGCATTGAATAGGGATGGCTTGTGAAACACGTAGCAGATTGGGGAAATTATTGCAGCTTCTGCTTTTCTCTCTTGGATCATTTTCTCTGGGTGAAACCAGCTGCCATGTCCTGAGAATACTCAAACAGCCTTTTGGAGAGATCTCTGTGGCTAGGAATAGATTCCTTCTGCCAGCAGCCAGCACCAACTGGCCAGGCATGTGAGCACTCCCCTGAGAAATGATCCTCCAGCCACAATTAAACCTGCAGATGACAGCAGCCCTGGCCAACATCTTGACAACTTTATGAGAGGTCCTAAGCCAGAACCACCCAGATAAGACACTGACAAATCCTTATCCACAGATGTGATAAAATAAATATTTATTGGGTTTCCCTGGTGGCGCAGTGGTTGGGAGTCCGCCTGCCAATGCAGGGCGCACGGGTTCGTGCCCCGGTCTGGGAGGATCCCGCGTGCCGCGAAGTGGCTGGGCCCATGAGCCATGGCCGCTGAGCCTGCACGTGCGTCCGGAGCCTGTGCTCCGCAACGGGAGAGGCCCGCGTACCGCAAAAAAAAAAAAAAATTATTGCTTTAGGCTGCTAAGCCTGGGGGTAATTTGTTATGCAGCAAAAGCTAACTAATATAAGCCTATTTACTAAAGAAATTACTATAACTTTAATTTTTTTTCTTTTATTCCATCACATTATAGATAGAAAATATATTTAAAATCAGAAAAAAAATTCTGACAGAATCTAACTACTTTATATGAGGTTATAACCATGAGAACATTCTACGACAGACATATTTAAATATATCTTGCTCTTGATCTTTTTTATTTTTAACAATGCCAGCAGTCAACATAGTAAGTCTTGTTAGTGCAGAGTTACAGAAACTTCATCTTAGAAATAGTTTTACAGCTTTTGATTTAAAAGACCATGAATATTTAATCCAAATGGTGTTAAATTAAAATGTATCTTAATTCAACTATTCCCAACTTAACATAATTTAACTTTAATAAGATGTCCTCAAAATTAAAAAAATATGAACCATGAATATATGCATATAATTTATCGGAAAGCAAAGTGATTACTATTGCTAGCTTTTGACCTGCTATGCTTAATCTATTTTTTAAATCCTTTTGTAAATGATGATTAAGATGCACAGCATTCAAAGGTAAGAATCTCAATTAAATTGTTCTAAAAAGAAGTCTAAATTGTTCCAGATTAGAATGATAGACTGACATTGGAGTTCATTTCTCCCTCAGACTTTATATTGGAAAAGTGAGATAACAATTACTCATCCATCCTCCTAGTAATTGTACTCTATAGTCCTTCTTACTGATTTATTCAAATAAGCTGCTGTAGTTTTTCCTTCCAATATACACCTCACAGGCAGTATCTATTCCATACTCTTCCCCCTAAATTTAATATATCTCTCATAAGAGAAGTATATTTTATGCATTTTTTGAATAAGTGTATTTTTAAGAATTTTGAGGCCCAGTATTTATGAGGTAGATAGAGGTGGTAAGTGGAGTGAAATGTTGATCTCATCAAAAAGAAACAAACAATGAAACCCGACCCAGGTATCAAATCTATTTCTCTTGGTCAGGATTATCAGGTCTCAAATGGAAGCTAATCTCTCATCCATACTAATATTAACTGCTTTTGTTTCTTAGGTTGTTAGGGAAAGGCTAAATATATTTCATGGGAATTCATGGTTTTTAAGTCTCCCTGATTACTTGCCAGTAGAGGGAAGGGAAGATATTAGCATTGTTTTCCTCATCTAACTCCCTTAATATTGAAAAACAATCTGAGCCTTCTCGGTGAAAAGCTTTACTGAATATATTCAATTCTCCTGCAGTAAAACTGAAAGCATTTTTTGTATTCAATTATTTCTAGTTATTTTCCCTGTATTTTCAATGCTGTTTTTTTTAACCACACTAAGGAGTAAATCAAATAGACTTGGTTTTGCTACTTACCAGCTATCTTGAATATATTTCTCAATCATTTATGTTATTTTTCCTATGGTGGTTGTATTTCTTAATCACTCTGAGCCTTAGTGTCCTCATCTACAAAATGGGAATGATAATACCTAACATTATGTCTAAGAAATGTGAACTGTGATGATTTTACCTTGAGAAAAGGGAAAGTGAAACCACACAGGAAATATTTTGGTTTAGAATGTATTACTCTGAGTAAATGAAGTGTAGATAATTTTGAGCTGGGCAATATCATCAGGAATTGGTAACAGCAATTTCTTCTTTGTAGAAACATTTATTCTCCCTGAATAAAATAGAGCAGTTTAGCATTGGTAATCATATCCCTAATTCTCTGAGCAAGTCTTAGGAGACATTGGCTGCTCCCTTGGGGAGATGCAGACAGCTGGTCTTTGATGGGCAGGCATTCGGTGGTGGTACAGGATACACTTGGAAGGCGGAGGCCTGGTAACCAGGCATGCCTATAATGCAGATTTGACTTGTTCACAAAACACTGAAGTTCTGGGGACGCTCCCTTTAAAATAACAGTGGAAGAGAGGTCCTAGTACCAACAAACCATAGTTTAACACAGGTCCCTGAAATCTGCTGCGATCTCAGATTTTGCAAGGGAAAATATCCATAGTCTATGAGCATTCTCCCTTGCATCCCAGGACAGGACAATGGCAGAGATGGGGGAGGTTGGTTCTTTTATTGTCCGTTGATCCTTATCAGTTCTTTTTCCCTTACCTGATCCTGAGTGCTCAATGCCAAGACCCACATATGCAGTTTCCCTACCTAGCTCAGAAGCACACAGAGCACCAAAATGCACAAGGCTGTGGATGATTAAGTAAAATATCAATGAACATTTACAAAATACCCAGCCCCATACCTGGTCCAAGGTCATCATCCAGCAAATCATATATATTACCTTGCTCAATCCTTTGCATTCATTTATTCAACAAAACTTACTGTCAATGAGATTTCTTAATTAAACATTTTCTCTTTTTGTCTTAAAATTTAGGAAGAATTTTCATCTAAGCATGTTGAAGTTGTAGATGATGAGAATTGAGTTCAGATTTGAGATCATTGAAATTTTTAACACTAGAAAGGTATCTGCTTCTCAGTTTTAGGCAAAATGACTCTTTGGTTTGTTTACTTTCCCTTTTCTTGGTATTTCTTGCTACATGTCAGTAGCCCTTGAGTGTGATATGTGGTCACTGAGCAGCAAAGAGCCAAAAGGAGGAAGAAGCCAGATGTGAGGGAGAGGTACTGACTGGGTAGTGGGAAGGGGGCAATCCTGGTAGAGTATCCAAGGCACTTTCAGTGCTATTTCCAGAGTAATTTTTCCCAGGACATCTAATGAAGTGGAAAGTTATGACATCTTTTTTAAATTGAAGTATAGTTGGTTTACAATGTTGTGTTAGTTTCTGTTATACAGCAACATGATTTATATATATATTCTTTTTCAGATTATTTTCTGTTATAGGTTATTACTAATATTGAACATAGTTCCCTGTGCTATACAGTAGGATCTTGTTGTTTATTTTATATAAAGTAGTGTGTATCTGTTAATCCCAGGCTCCTAATTTATCCCGCCCCTTCTGCTTTCCCCTTTGGTAACCATAAGTTTTTCTTTGTCTGTGGGTCTATTTCTATTTTGTAAATAAGTTCATTTGTATGATTCTTTTTTAGGGT
The DNA here is from genome assembly GCF_003676395.1 of Aethalodelphis obliquidens. NCBI lineage: Eukaryota > Metazoa > Chordata > Mammalia > Artiodactyla > Delphinidae > Aethalodelphis > Aethalodelphis obliquidens. The sequence goes on from NW_020838017.1 coordinate 1,853,326, forward strand.
CCACATATAAGTGATATCATATGATATTTTCTTTCTCTGTCTGACTTCACTTAGTATGATCATCTCTAGGTCCATCCATGTTGCTGTAAATGGCATTACTTCATTCTTTTTTATGGCTGAGTACTATTCCATTGTGTATATGTACCACATCTTCTTTATCCATTCTTCTGTCAATGGACCCTTAGGTTGCTTCCATGTCTTGGCTATTGTAAATAGTGCTGCTATGAACATTGGGTGCATGTATCTTTTCAAATTAGAGTTTTCTCTGGATATATGCCCAGGAGTGGGATTGCTGGATCATATGTTAACTCTATTTTTACTTTTTAAAGAAACCTCCATACTGTTCTTCATAGTGTCTGCAATTTACATTCCCACCACCAGGGTAGCAGGGTTCCCTTTTCTCCACACCCTCTCCAGCATTTATTATTTGTAGACATTTTGATGCTGGCCATTCTGACTGGTGTGAGGTGATACCTCATTGTAGTTTTGATTTGCGTTTCTCTAATAATTAGTGATGTTGAGCATCTTTTCATGTGCCTGTTGCCCATCTGTATGTCTTCTTTAGAGAAATGTCTGTTTAGACCCTCTGCCCATTGTTTGATTGGGTTATTTACTTTTTGTTTGTTTGTTTATTTTTATTGAGCTGTATGAGCAGTTTGTATATATTGGAAATTAAGCCCTTGTCAGTCACATCATTTGCAAATATTTTCTCCCATTCCATAGGTTGTCTTTTCATTTTGTTTATGGTTTTCTTTGCTGTTCAAAAGCTTTGAAGTTTAATTAGGTCCAGTTTGTTTATTTTTGCTTTTATTTCCATTACTGTAGGAGTTGGATCCAAAAAAGTATTGTTGCAGTCTATGTCAAAGAATATTCTGCCTATGTTTTCCTCTCGGAGTCTTATAGTATCTGGTCTTACATTTAGGTCTTTAATCCATTTTGAGTTTATTTTTATATATGGTGTTAGAGAATGTTCTAATTTTATTCTTTCACATGTAGCTATCCAGTTTTCCCAGTACCACTTATTGAAGAGACACTCTTTTCTCCATTGTATATTCTTGCCTCCTTCATCTAAGATTAATTGACTGTAGGTGTGTGGGTTTATTTCTTGGCTCTCTATTCTTTTCCACTGATCCATAGGTCTGTTTTTGTGCCAATACCACACTATTTTGATTCCTGTAGCTTTGTAGCATTGTCTAAAGTCTGGGAAGATTATACCTCCAGCTTTGTTTTTTTCCTCAGGGTTGATTTGGTAATTCTGGGTCTTCTGTGGTTCCATGTAAATTTTAGGATTATTTGTTCTAGTTCTTTGAAACATGTATGGGTAATTTTAGAGGGATCACATTAAATCCATAGATAGCCTTGGGTAGAGTTATGACATCTTATGGTAATCCAGCTGGGAATTAAAACTTTGGGAACAGAGGCATGAAGAACATCATGACCACAGATGCATATTTAGGTACTGAAGTGTTTATGATCAGGGTTAGGTGTAAGGCCTAGAAGAAGGGGATAAAAGCTGTATAGAGAGAGTGATGTAGGGTTCATATGGATAATGTAGGGTTTATATGGATAAGTTATACATTTGTTCACCTTCTATGGATAAGTATATGAGACTGACCCACACATTCACTATCACCTTCCTAGCACAACTGCATTAATTACATTATTACATAATATTATTCCCTTTGCTTTGGGCAGAATTAATATTAAAACCAGTTGTGTGAATAATACTTTGGTGTGTTTTGGAGCTGATATTCACTTGGGTCCTTGAGTTACTTTTATTTTTTTAATTATTTTTTTATTTATTTATTTTTGGCTGCATTGGGTCTTCGTTGCTGTGCGTGGGCTTTCTCTAGTTGCGGCGAGTGGGGGCTACTCTTCGTTGCGGTGCGCAGGCTTCTCATTGTGGTGGCTTCTCTTGTTGTAGAGCATGGGCTCTAGGTGCGCAGGCTTCAGTAGTTGTAGTACACGGGCTCAGTAGTTGTGACTTGCGGGCTCTAGAGCACAGGCTCAGTAGTTCTGGTGCATGGGCTTAGTTGTTCCGTGGCATGTGGGACCTTCCTGGACCAGGGCTTGAACCCATGTCCCCTGCACTGGTGGGCAGATTCTTAACCAGTGCATCACCAAGGAAATCCTTCGAGTTACTTTTTAAAATGTCTTTGTGAGAAATTTGTGAATTCTTACTTTCAGGAGAAAATACCTCAGAGATTAAGTTCCCTTTTAAGAAACAGATAATGAAATATAGCTAAACAAATGTTTTTGTTTTTACTAAAATATTTCTTCTCAACTGTAGTAAGGGATTAAAATCAAACGGAATTCCAATAGCTTCTATTTTGTTTTACCTTAAATATCTAAGGGGTGAGTTGGACATAAGAACAACTAAATATAGTATCATAAAGGCTTAAATACAAAAATGTTCATTTGAACAAAATCTTCATTTTCTATAGATTTTCTCATGGAAGCACCCTAGAAAGTCTTGTTCAGAGATTCAGACAGTTGAGGTTAACTCTACAACCTACTGTACTCACTTTTGCATTTATCAAAGAGCATAGTATGATCTAAATTTATTTTGATATTTTTGATATTTGAAGGCCTATTAATAATATTTATCAAGACAATGGAATGTGCATTTATGTGTTCTCTTGAATCTGCAGTGGAAAAAATCCAACACAGTATTCGGCAAGAATATTGAATTATGAATACTAATAGATTCTGGGTTTTTATAAGACTCTACATCCATTTATTTGATAAATAAAAATAATGGGTGAGACTCTGTGCTAGGTCAGAAAGATTCAGTGTATTCAGTGTATTCCATGAATCATGGAATCTAAGAAGCAGGACAGACTTTAAACAAATTAACTATGTAGCGACAAATGAAAGCATTTATCAGAAAAATATTGAAATATAATCTGAAGGGCCAGAGAAATATCTTTGAGGAAGTGACTTTAGATGAGTCCTAAGGGATGAGAAGAAAGTTATACTTGTGAGAGTGTGAAAGGAAAGATCAAGGTCTAAAAAAGTCACCATCTTTCAATGTTTAGTGGAGAGAGGAGCATGATGAGGGAACTGAAGGTTAGGCGAGGCCATAGAGATAAGAAAGAGGGGAAAAAAAGAAAGGAATTAAAGAAACAAAACTGGAATTACAAGTGATAAAAAAGTCAAAGGAGTGTAAGATGAAGGAGGCCTTGGTCAAAACTGCAGACTTGTACAGAGAGAGAAAAACTAAGATGAATACTGATAGAAGACCAGTCCATTTAGTGGGCTAGACATCATTTGAAATCTTACCAGTGAGTGAAAGGTAAGGGGAAAATAAAGGGATGAAGACAAACATATACCACTCTTAAAAAGTTTAGCTATGAGAAGATTAAAAAATCAGAAATTGAAAGAAAATAAGGGTAGTTGGAGTTTTTTGTTTTGTTTCACTTTGTATTATCTGAGAATGCAGTGCTATTGTGATCATTGCTTATAACACAGTGGGAGCTGCAATAAAGAAAATAATTTGAACATGTTTGTAAAAGTGAAAATGTGTTAAAAGGGAGTCTTCTTTCTAATTAATGATTTAACTATATACAAAAATACTTACAATATGAAACCTGTGCAGAATTATGAGATGAGTGTGATTACATCTCAACATTTTAATGTCACATAAAATCGAGAATATTTCAACAGCACTTAAATCTTCAAAGCTAAATCCATTTTTCAAATTGATTTTAATGGCTCATAACACAATGCCTGATTATTTTCTCTGCTTTCACCCAGTATATGTAAGGATATTAAATAAAATCAAGTAGAAACTATCTTTAAGAAAGGAAGCTTTGTCTGGCCTATAACTGTGTCAGATTAGATGGGTTAACAACCACTGTTTTAGCTTAAATATAAACTCTGGATTTGGGTATTGAAAAAGGATAACCCTTTGGACTAGTCTAACAGACTAGAACTTTTTACACTGCTGGCTTAACAAATGGGTCAACTAAAAAACAAGTACAGTTTGAAAATATACTCAGTCTTTTAGATGAAAAGTATGCCAAGATTGTTCATGTCAATAACTGATACCATTAAATTAAGACTTGTCTGAAGTTAATCAGGGAATGTATTTTATCACTGTGAGCTACAATTGCCAAATTTCTCAAAGTTCAATATTATTTGTGTTAGATTAAATGATTATCTTAATGATATTAATTATTAAGTATTTACCATTTAATTAAGCATTTAGTAACCACTGTCTTATCAATTGAGATGATATTCATGGTGGCACTGGATTAGTTCACTAGATATGTTATTTTCCATGATCATGATTCTATTACAACTCTGTTTTCAAAATCAGATATTGTAGCAATAAAAAAAAAACTGGTAGAGCTTCCCTGGTGGTGCAGTGGTTGAGAGTCTGCCTGCCGGTGCAGGGGACGCGGGTTTGTGCCCCAGTCCGGGAAGATCCCACATGCCGCAGAGCGACTGGGCCAGTGAGCCATGGCCGCTGAGCCTGCGCGTCCGGAGCCTGTGCTCCGCAATGGGAGAGGCCACAACAATGAGAGGCCCGCGTACCGCAAAAACAAACAAAAAAACTGGTAGAGCTTATGATTTCTACTAGTATTAAAACTGTTTGAGTCAATCCAAATAGGAATTCTAAGAATAATAAAGGTGAAAATTAAAAGCTGATAATAAAAGTGAATAATTTAATCAATGATATTAGAAAGAGTGAGGCACCAAGGATAATAAAAATAAAATAAAATTTCTACTTAATTTTTTAAATTTCAAAATAAATTCCAGTTGGATGAAAACTTTTAAGATAAAAATAAGAATGATTTTAGCCCCAGTATGTAAAGAGCTGAAAAGCTGCTATTTTCATCCTTACAACAAGAACGTTGGACAAAATGAAAACTGACAACCTTCTACTCATCAGATGACTGAAGTCACAGGGCAGACTGACACCCCAGGCACATCCACAGAAAGAAACCCAGATCTGACTACCTGGAGCAGAATCCTTTGAAGTCATAACCTGAGAGGAGCAAATAAAGGGTAATTTTGATTAATTGCAGGGATTCAGTGTGGACTTGAGTGTGAGTTAGAAACTCCTTGGTCTCTTAGGGGAGCCCTCACACAGTTTTCACTTTGAAGATCTGAGAACATCCCCTCCTAGCCTTGACAAGGGGAGGGGGAGGGAAATCAATGTGAAAGAAGCCCAGCGCACTCTCTACCCAATTCCCAAGAGTGTGGGCTGTGGTAGAGGAAGGAGTAAAAGCACTTTACCTGAGCTCAATTCTGAAACCATATCTCAGCTGGGAGAAAGGGCTTTCCTGTCTTACCTGAGTGGGGGGAAGAGGAAACACATTTCAACAGGGGGTAGGGCTTCAAGAAAATAGACTGGAAGTGTAGCCAGGAAAGTCAGCAAGAAGAAAAAGCTGTATGAATGGAAGAGGGGGAAAAAAATCACTTTTGAAGTCTACGGTGCAGAGATGCAGGCCCACTAAATGGCTGAGACTTTTTCAGAAGACTATATAGAATGTTCCTCCTCCTCCCCTAATTGACCACCACACCAACTGGGATCCAGGATAATAATAATGAATTACAGTTGAAAAAACAGCAAGCTGTAGACTCTCTCTGAGGAAGAATACTTAGATAAGCCCAAAATCAAGAGGAGAGACAATAACAAAAGCTCTAGAGAGATCTGAAGCCTCAGACACTCATAGCTACAGCAAACATTAAACATAGGCTAGCTCCTAGTAAGATTAACATAATACTCAGACTAAAGGAATTTCTGTTACCTAATACAACATGTCTGGCTTTCAAAAAGCAAAATTACAAGCTTTGAGAAAAGGCAATAAAATACACACCATGAGGAGATAAAGCAAGTGTCAGATTCAGACTCAGATATGACACAGATTTTGGAATTATCAAACAGGAAATTTAAAATAACCATGAATAACATGTTAATAGATCTATTGAAAAGAAAGACAACATATAAGGACAAATGGGTAATGTAAGGAGACACAGCAATTCTAAGAAAGAATCAAAAGGATACATTAGAAATAAAAATAAAGACAGTAACAGAAATGAATACCTTTGACTGGCTCATTAGTAGACTCAACATGGCCAAAGAAAGAATCAGTAAACTTGAACACAGATCAATAGAAACTTCTCAAGCTGAAATGTAAGACGATAAAAATAAAGACAATAACAACAAAACCCCAAAACATAATAGCACATTGAACAACTGTGGGATAATGTTAAATGATATATCTGTAATTGGAATATCAAAGTAGAAGAAATAATGAACAGAACAGAAAACATATTTGAAGTCACAATAGCAGAGAACTTTCTAAAATTAATTACAGACACCGAATCACAGATCCAAGAACCTCAGAGAACACCACGCAGGATAAATACCGACAAAGACACACCAAATCATATCACATTCAAACTACGGTAAACCAAAGAAAAAGACAAAATCTTAAATGACATTAAGGGATGGGGGAGTGTCTTACATATAGAGGAACAAATATAATAAGTAGGCTTCTTATTGAAAACAATGCAAGACAGAAGACAGAGAAGCAGAACCATAAAAAGAATGAAAAACATTTAAAAATAATATACTGTCAAATTAGGATTCTTTTTTATTGGAGTATAGTTGATTAACAATGTTGTGTTCATTTCAGGTGTACAGCAAAGTGATTCAATTATACATATACAAGTATCTATTCTTTTTCAAATTCTTTTCCTACTTAGGTTATTACAGAATATTGAGCAGAGTTCCCTATGTTATACAGTAGGTTCTTGTTAGCAGCCTAAATATTCATCGACAGATGAATGGACAAATTAGGATTCTATACCAACAAGTATATTTAAAAATGAAAGTGAAATAATGACATATTAAGACATACAAATCTCACATAAATTATCACAAGAAGACCCACATTTTAAATATTAAACAAGCCCATCAGACAGAAAGAAAATGATAACACTTGAAAATCTGTATCTGGGTAAAGAAAGGAAGAAGACTGGAAATGACTTACATTTGGGGAAATTGTTATTCGTTTGCATTATAAAAACTACAAAGCAAATTACGAAGATTATGAGTTATCTCATATGGGTTATGTCACATTTTTTAATTAATAACTTCCAGGTAGAGCCCACATTATAACGATTTCTGTTGCCTATTTTTTCTGGTATATCAAACATTCTTTTCTGGGTTTTGTTGTTATTGTTTTTCATTTGTCATAATTCTTTGTGTAAACTGCATTTTAGCTAAAAAAATGTTGTAGCAACTCTGTCCTCCCACACCCAAAATTTGTTGTAGATTTTCATTATCTCTTTTATTTTTTTAGTGACTAACTAGATTATTTAATTTAAATCTCTTCTGCCCTCTACAGAGTTAAGTCTCTAATGTTCTTTAAGAGGCATAGCCTCGGTTATGCCCAAAGTTGACTGGGAGTGACAGCAGTTTTGGCTTGTTTCTCTTTGACTTTCTTTCCTTAACCACATCCAGCTCTTACATTCCATTAATTGCTAATCTCTGTAGTCATGAACAATGTCCTGAAGCATAAATAACTCAAAACACTATACCCATCAATAGCAGACTCCTTTGAAAGGATCTTTCCTTAGGTTAATGTTTGAGATGTGTTTCGACCCCAGTCAGGCTCTTCTGTGCTGTCTCTTTAGCAGGTTCTCACGGGCAAACTAACCAGCCTATAGTTTAGCTTATATGCACAATGACTCTACTAATCTTCTGCTTTTTGTCTTTTACTACAAGCTCCACTGTTTTTAAGAGGAATCAGAAGCTTTAAGTTCTCCATACTCTATTGCAAATAAAGACAGTCTGTTGGGGTAAAGAAACTATCTATTTTACGCCCTGCTTTTGCTCCCCCCCCAAAATTTCTGAGCCTTGAATCTGGAGTTGGGCTTGGGAATATTGTGCACTTCTCACTGGATGGCATCATTGCTTTGCTAGTGCAGTGCTCAGTGGACAGGAAGCAGTAGTCTCAGATCTTCTACGCTTGTCGCTCCTGAAATGGAACCCATTGCTAAAGGAAGGGCTCCAGGATTCTCAGCTCCATGCCCAAGGTAGACTTTCTGACCCACAGGCGAGGGCTGGGTGAAAGAAGAGAGTTCACACTAATCAGCTACACTCACCCAAAACTTAACCTCAGCAACACACCTTGAAGGCAGGATGAGAAATGCTGACATCCTGCCCATCCCAGTAAGATAGCCCTCCATCTGGGCATTGGCTGGATGGAGAGCCTTGTGGGAGCCTTGTGTCCTTGGCTATACCAGTATGAACTGGGATTTTCATCTAGCTGAACTGGAAAGGGAAGGGAGGAAGCAGGTCTCAGTTCAAATACCACAAACTCTCATTATTCTTGCCAAATGTTAGTGAAATCTCTTGAGTAAACAGTTTCCTCATTTGCCGAATAGGCAGACCTCAGAGACGTGGCGGGTTTGGTTCCAGACCACCGCAATGAAGAGAATATGGCAATAAAGTGAGTCACACAAAGTTTTTGGTTTCCTAGTGCATGATATATGTTATGCTTACACTATACTGCAGCCTAATAAGTATGTAATAGCATTATGTCTAAAAAAACAGTATACTTGTATAACTGATTCACTTTGTTATAAAGCAGAAACTAACACACCATTGTAAAGCAATTATAGTCCAATAAAGATGTAAAAAAAAAACAGTATACATACCTTAATTTAAAAATACTTTATTACTAAAAAATGCTAACAATCATATGAGTCTTTAGCAAGTCGTAGTAGTAGCATCAAAGATCACTGATCACAGATCACCATGACAAATAAAATAATTATGAAAACGTTTGGAATATTGCAAGAATTACCAAAATGTGGCGTAGAGACAAGAAGTAAGCAACGCCTTTGGAAAAATGGCACTGATAGACTTACTGGATGCAGGGTTTCCATAAACCTTCAATTTGTAAAAATTGCAGTATATGTGAAGCACAATAAAACACGGTATGCCAGTATACCCATGGGACCATTTCCGGAGACTACTGATTTTTTATATATACATATATATGTGTAAAATTTTCCCCAGTATCACTGAGGAATGGATCCACAGAACATCTCACACTGTCATGCTAGAAAATACTGCAAAGAAATTATTAAAGCATCTAGTGTCCAATTCAAATAGAAAATACAAAATCAAGTGCTTGGGTTTTAATTTGATCCAAAGAATTATAATATAGAATTAACTAGGAAGAAGATAAAATGAGGAGGCAGAGTGATTACTTTTGTATATTAAAATTTTTTTTAATTTGGAACTCATCCAGTACCTTCATTTATTTTAAAGGCAGCAAACAGGCAGATAACGAATTAAAAAAGGTCTATGACCACCTGTAATAGATGTTACAAAATCCATTCACATACTTAGAATAAAGTCATTCAGGTCTTCATTCAGAATCAATTTACTTTAATACATACAGAATTCTAACAATCTTAGTTATCTGGTTTTGAAACCCAAAGCTGACTAAAAGCAGCTACTACGAAGATGAATAAATTCTACTGCTGCAAAATGTAATAGCACAACAGAATAGACCTATTTAGTATAGGAGAAATAATCTTCAATAATATAATAATTTATGTTAGTAATGGTCGTTTTTAAAAATTAATTAATTTATTTTTGGCTGTATTGGGTCTTTGTTGCTGTGCGCAGGCTTTCTCTAGCTGCGGCGAGCAGGGGGACTGTTCGTTGCAGTGCACGGGCTTCTCATTGCAGTGGCTTCTCTTTTTGCGGAGCACGGGCTCTAGGTGCGTGGGCTTCAGTAGTTGTGGCTTGTGGGTGCTAGATCACAGGCTCAGTAATTGTGGCACACAGGCTTAGTTGCTCCGTGGCATGTGTGATCTTTCCAGACCAGGGCTCGAACCCATGTCCCCTGCATTGGCAGGTGGTTTCTTTACCACTGCGCCACCAGGGAAGTCCTCTCTTTGCTTAGAACACACTCTGACATGTTCCTACCTCAGAGGTTTTGCATACCTCTTCCCTCTGCTTCAACTTCTCTTCCCCAGATAACTCCAGAACTCCTTTCTTTACCTCTGCAGCATCTTTGCCTGACTGTGAACTTCACAATTAATCTTCCCCGATCTCTGTATTAACTTGTACACCTCCTCACCATTTCCTATTCACTGTCCCTGCATACTCTCCACAGCCCCTGTTGCCATCAGACATATTTATTATCTAACCCTCTTGTATACGATATAACGTCTCTGACAGCAGGAGTCTTTTTTGTTGTTTGTTTTGTTCATTGCTAAGCCTCAGTTGGTAGAAAAGTGTTTGACACAATGTACCCTCTTAGTAAGTATTTTTGAATCAGTAGCTATGACTGGAACACCGGTGTGCTCAAGCTCTTAAATTTAGTTGGAAAAGGAATCAGTAAAGATCATTAAGAGCAAAGAGAGAGGAGAAAGCAAGTCATATAAGTCATGGGTAGGAAGAGTCTCATGAAGGTTTAGGTAGGTGAAGATTTTAAAATGTGGAAAGTAGTCAGGATTTTGAGGTCAGGTCATGCACTTTGAAATTAGGAGCTTGATGATGAGACAGACTCTTTCCACAGAAGCCTGGGTCTGTAAGTGACATTGCACTGATGTTTTGTTTTGTTTTTTAAATATCTATTATTTATTTATTCTGCTGCGTCAGGTCTTCGTTGCCGCACGCAGGCTCTTCATTGTGGTGCACGGGCTTTTCTCTAGTTGTGGCATGCGGGTTTTTCTCTTCTCTAGTTGTGGAGAGGGCTCCAGAGCATGTGGGCTCTGTAGTTTGCGGCATGCAAGCTCTCTAGTTGAGGTGTGTGAGCTCAGTAGTTGCGGCGCATGGGCTTAGCTGCCCCACAGCATATGGGATCTTAGTTCTCCGACCAGGGATCAAACCCGCGTACCCTGCATTAGAAGGTGAATTCTTTACCACTGGACCACAGGGGAAGTCCCTGCACCCATGTTAAATGTGATTTGGACTAGATGAAGTCAAGCAGCAGCATTTGACCATCGTGTTACAAAGCCTGATAAAGCAAGAAGAGATAGAGATTGAAAATGACTCTATGTGGATTTAGGCATGAAAATAGGTTATTTTAAGATGTGGGAGACTTGAAAAGAAGTCTGAAAAGAAGGAAGGAAGTAGAGCTGGACCATGGCTGAAGATAATAAGATAAAGTGTTCTGCTTCATGGATCCACCATTCTAACTGGAGAGGAAAAACCAGAAATTTCCATAAAGAACAGAGTATAATCAATACTATCAGAGGAGTAAAGGAGTTCAGCCAGAGCAGATAAAGTTAAAAAGGTTTCAGCAAGGTTCTGACATATGAGACATCGCTTGGAAAATACAACAATCCTTTCATAGTATGTATACATTTATACAGTTATAGTTTTCATCTAAGAATAAAGTTTGGGGGAAAAAAAACCCTTATGCTTCTGAGTTTTGTAGACCCAACACAAGAAGCAGAACTAAGCTGCTGTAAAAAATTATTAAGGTGCAAGGAAAAGCAAACTTTATAGAAGCAAACTGTAAACCTGTGATCCTGATGGTTTTAACAAGTTCCAGAGTAGACATGCTATACAGAAGGAACTTCCACAGCAACACAAAACAAAACAAACTGAGCCAGGGAAAGGGTATTTTGATGCATTGTTACAATAAAATATTTTACCTAAAAATAATTCATTGTGTCATAGTAGGGAAATAAATTTGCCTGCAGAAACGACAGATTTTGGAGTTAGAGTCCTAATTCAACTATTTAGATAGATTTCATTTTTTTGGAGAGTGGTATTGGGTCTTGAAATTTCTTAGTATTTGTTCGTTTATAAAATTGTCTACTTTATTTGAAGGATATTATAAAAATGATAAATAAAATCAAACTTGAATAACACTTGCTCTGCAAATAATACGCAAAAAGACATTGCTGCTTCAGTTTTAGAGACATCAGTGCATTGACATTTGAAGGCTTTCAAAGAGTGACAGAGCAGTGGCCCTTGTCAAAATCAATCTAATCCTTAAGGAAGTATCTATATGGCTCCCACATTTTGTTGTCCTTAACATGTCACATTGAGAAATTTAATGGTTAAGAATTATGTTTGATAATATATAATTTTAGAAGGCTTTTGAGTGAGTATAATACTGTATTTTTATGGATAAAGACAACACAGGTGAAGGAGTAGTTATTTGGAGTGCTCTTATGGGAATGATATTCAACTTGTCAAATCAGTATTGTCAACTTGAGAGTACTTAATAAAAACAAGGAAGGGGAAATACAGGGAAAATGATCTCTGTCAAGAGGAAAAAATGTTATTTTGCAATGTTCTAATACATTAATCAAATAGATTTCATGTTTGCTTTTCATTTCCCAGTGGTCTGCTAGTTTAAGATAATTAGTGCTATGTAAAATATATTATTTAAGTAATTGAAGGTTGGTTGTGGGAAAATTTTTTATCTATTTCTATTACATTCTGGATTTTATATTAACACAGTGAAACATGGTTTCCACGAATATAAAATTCTAATAAGGATTTTTTATGGTGATGTCAGGTATAAAGTAAAGATCAGTTGTTTTTTTTTAGTTACACTTCCTTGGCAATATATTTTTTTCATTGTTTAACTGAATGAAAATTATATAATACAAATTATCCTCTCTTCTAATGCTTAAGAGAAATGGAATGGGTTTATAGTAACAATCATTAAAAATGAGAATCATTTCAAATGTAAAATTTATCATTTTAAAAGAAATGATTTCAGAAAAATCTACACTCATTTTAGCAATAAACATGTACTTTAGGAACAGATTTCCTGCTATTTTATTTCAAGCAGAAATAATTCAATATCAACCTCTTTTTACAATGTTAAATTATTCAATATGTTCTTTGATTTGAGACTGGGAATTGAGCAGATCATTTAACATAAAAAAAATTGCATAAACTCAGAGCTCAGACATTGGAATCTCTTTGTTATTTTGAAACTTTTAATTGTCAGTGAATAAAAACAGTCCCAATATTCTCTGAGTCATTGAATCGGTCAATTCTATCAGTAATCACCTATTGTTTTATGGTAAGCACAGTGTTAGGCCCTATGGGTATACAACAAGACTAACCTCTTGACCTCAGGAAGCTCACAGCCCAATGGCAAAGAGAGAAAAAAAGAAATTCACTTGGCACCATAACTATATGCAGCTAACAAAGGAAACTAAATCTGTTTACCTTTAACAGAAGTAGTGTTTATGAGAAGAGCACTGGAGAACCCAGAGATTAGGAGGGAAGCCTGAGGACCTTAACTTGTAAAACCCAAAGGAACCAAGGCATGGTGGCTCTGCTGATGGAGTTTTGGACGCTGTTGCGGGCACGGTCACCACTTGATAACTGCTTCACCACTGCTAGATTCTTGTTGAGTACACTGCTGGTGTTGGGAATTTCTCATCTTCCCCTGCAACTCTGTGTCACTCGCTCAAGATTCAAACTCGAAGTGGAACGCAGGTTTGACTGAACTTAAGTAATGTATCCCACGCCCTGTGTGTCAAAGAGAAGGGAGAAAATATTTTCCCCATGTGGTCCTGAGGTTGGATCCACAGCTGAAGTTCTCATCATAAGAGTCAAGAGGAGGGAGCATGGGCTGATGAAGCAGCTTGAAGGAAGCAAGGTGGCTAGTGCCATACTGAGGTAAGCCCAGCTCTCATTCATATAAATTTGACAATAGGAGGAGAAAAATGTAATTTTTCAGTATCTGATTCAGCCCTGTTCCCACCTGCTCATCCTTTATAACTACTATTCTTGATTTCTTCTGTATCTGTCTAGAATTTCTATCTTTAAAATCAAGTAAATATGAATATAGAGTCTTATTTCCTTCCCCCTTTACACATAAGAACATATTAAACCACTGTTCTACATCCTGCTTTTTTATTTAATTTATCGTGGAGCTCTTTCTCTATCAGTACATATTTTCCTCCCCTTTTTTTAAAGTTCCATGCATCATTTTGGATTAGCATAAGTTATTTATCTTTAAATTACATAGAATTTAAAATAAACTGGCTTAAATTATTTTAATTTAAATTATTATAATTTAAGATAAATCAATACATTATTGATGTCTAAGTTTGTCCTTCAACCTTTTGCCATCACAAACAATTTTTGCAATGAATATTCAGAAGTCATTTTGCAAGTGTGTGTATACATCTATATAGATATAGATATGATAAATTCCCATATGTGAAGTTTCCCGATTGAAAAATACATGTATTTGTTATTTTGAAAAAAATTTACAAACTTTCTTCCATTAGGATTGAAGTTTTGCTCCCACCAGCAGTATATGAGAGTGCCCATTTTATCCCAGCAACTTCACAAAAAAAAATGACTTTGAACTTTTGTACTGTTGCCCATCTAATGCAGTTTCAGATTTTTTCTTGCCACTTTTATTTGCATTTGTTTATCAAATTTTGCCAATTTTAAGTTTGGTGTTTTAGATTTTTGTGGTTGCTGTTTATTAATGTAGTCAAATGTATCCTCTCACTGTTTCTAAATGATGAGTAAGAAAGGCATTTTCCACCACACAATTGTAATGGGATCTCCCACATTGTCTTCCGAGGCTTTTACACTATTAGTTTTACATATAAATCTTCGATCCACTTGGTTATAATTTAGTGTAATGCATATGATGGAACTCCAAATCCATCCTTTTCATATGGATATTCAGTTACCCGTTTATTCAAGTCTATAATTTGCTAACTGTCTTGGGTCTCGCTTTTAATCTACACTCAATTACCATACCATTTTGATTTATTTCCAGGTTTTTAATCATATTACATTGGTCCATTTGCCTGTCTTTCTAAAAAATGAATTTCTTACCTACCAGGGTTATGATTTACTTCTTAAAATGTAAAGGGAGGGCTTCTCTGATGGTGCAGTGGTTGAGAGTCCGCCTGCCGATGCAGGGGACACGGGTTCGTGCCCCGGTCTGGGAAGATCCCACGTGCCGCGGAGCGGCTGGGCCCATGAGCCATGGCCGCTGAGCCTGCGCGTCCGGAGCCTGTGCTCCACAACGGGAGAGGCCCGCGTACCGCAAAAAAAAAAAAAAAAAAAAATGTAAAGGGAGAACCTGATGCAAATTGTGGCACTGGATTTAACTTTAACTGCTGAAAAATAACTGTTGCTACGAAAGTGTGTGAAGGCTTGGGAAAAAGGTAGTCACAGTGAAAGTTGCTTTTTTGCCAAAAATCTCTCCCCTTCCAGTCTTTCCATAATTCTTGAAATTATCACACAATGTATTCTGTAGGGTTACACTGTGAATAGCTCCTTTTCAAATGCAAATATTAAACTGCTTAACATTTTTTATATATATATATGTTTACATCTCTTTTGGAGTATAATTGCTTTACAGTGGTGTGTTAGTTTCTGCTTTATAACAAAGTGAATCAGTTATACACATACATATGTTCCCATATCTCTTCCCTCTTGCGTCTCCCTCCCTCCCACCCTCCCTATCCCACCCCTCTAGGCGGTCACAAAGCACCGAGCTGATCTCCCTGTGCTATGTAGCTACAGGTAAATCTTAGACACAGCAGTCAAAATCCAGGGTAAATTACATTATATCAGAGGCACTGGAAAATCTTCAAGGATGTCTTCCATTTAAAAGATTTTATACCTTTCTGTTCCCTGTACATTTATTTTCATAAAGGCATATTAGATTAATCCTGTAGGTAGCAATCTACTGAGTACTGTGTCAGGAGCGCAGTAAAACTTCAAAAATACGGTTCTAAAATGAAGAATATTTTATCCAGAGTAATGATTGATGTTTACTGCTATCAGGGAGAGTTTGAGAATTGTTATGTTAGTAACTTCCTTTTCTCATCCTTACATGTTAACAGATGCAACCTGAACTTCATTGCCAAAACTCGAAAAACATTCCCTAGAGCAGGGGCACAAACATAGGTCCATTTGATGGCAAAACATGAACTTCTTGATTGCAGCTCTTACAGGGACTTCTAAATGTGCTGGAATACAGGAGAAGCCTGCTTTATTTCGCCCTGTGTCTCAAGCCCAACAGATCTGAAAGACAAAGCCATCTGCTCATTGGTCATTTATTATGCCATGAACAGTATCTAAATCCTTAGAAGAACAACAAAGGGCATCCTTACTTAAAATAGATTTTTTTCTCTTTTTCCTCCCTACCATTTATTATATTTTGCCATAGTTTTCTGCACACTTTTTATTGCGTTATAATTTATAAAACAAAACACAACTACATTTTACTTTTGAATAAAATATGTAATGTCATGAAATAAAATGCATTCATTTTAAGAGCACTTTTTAGTGACTTTTGACAAATATGTACATGTAATACACCTACCCCAACACACGCATATTCAAAACCAAGAAATACTTCCACTCCCAGTGTACCTGCATGCTCCTCTTTTCCCTTTGTAGTAGATTGTGCACTGCCCCTCCAGGTGCCTGAACCCAGGCAACCAGTATTCTGTTTGCCAGCAGAGATCAGCTTTGCTTTTCTAGAATCACATATTAATGAAAATCATGGTGTATGTACTCTTTTGTGTCTTGTTTTTTTCCTCTCAAAAAAATGTTTTTGAGATTCATCCATGTGGCTCAATGTCAGTTTTTAAATCTTCTCTGAGGTTGCCCATTTGAATAAAGCTGCTGTCTTATTAAATTGTAGACATTGCATATTTGGATACCAGTCCTTTGTCAGATATATGTATTGGAATATTTTCTCTAGTCTATAACATGCCTTTCACCAGAAATCAGAAGTTTTTATTTTTGATGAAGTCCAATTTATCCTTTCTTTGCCTTATATGCCCCAAATAACATAGCTCTGCCTATTTTATTTTATTATTATTTTTTTGCGGTACGCGGGCCTCTCACTGTTGTGGCCTCTCCCGTTGCGGAGCACAGGCTCCGGACGCGCAGACTCAGCAGCCATGGCTCACGGGCCCAGCCGCTCCGCGGCATGTGGGATCTTCCCTGACCGGGACATGAACCCGTGTCCCCTGCATCGGCAGGCGGACTCTCAACCACTGCACCACCAGGGAAGCCCAGCTCTGCCTATTTTAAATTAAAAAGCAAACTGTTTCTTGTTTTACAGGCATAGATTTTAGGTTTAATGATCCATTTTTAGTTCATTTTTCCGTATGGTATGAGGAAAAGAAAGTAGTTTGTTTTTTCCCTCCCAAATGATATCCACTTGTTCTGGCACCCTTCGTTGAAAAGGCTTTAATTTCCCCATGAAATTACCTTGGCACTTTTGTTAAAAATCAATTGCACGTGTATGTATGGTTTACTTTCTGAATCCTTTCTGACCCATTGATCTATTACCAAGTTGCCTTCATTACTGTAGCCTGTTAAGTACTGAAATAAGATGGTATAAATCCAGATGGTATAAATATGTTCTTCTTTTATAAAATTGTTTTGGCTATTCTAGGTCCTTTGTGTGCCCATATCCTTTTAAAAATCAACTTAACAAATTTCTACAAAACAAATCATGCTTTGATTGAGATTGCATTGAATCTATAGATCAATATAAGGACAACTGATATCCTAGCATTTTTCAGACCAGGAGCATGGTATATATCTGCATTAACTTATTTCTTTAATTTCTCTCAGCAACGTTCTGTAATTTTCAGTATACAAATCTTGCACGTATTTTGTTAAATACCTCCTTAAAATTTCATGTTTTTGATAATGTTGGAAACTTGTTGTTATTGTTGATGTTGTTTTGAAATTGTTCATGGCAGGTATATAGGAATACAGTTGATTGTTGAGAACTAACCTTGGCTCTTCTTGTTAGTGGCCTAAGATCATCTCTGAAAATTGTTCGCTGTTCACTTAACCCAGAAAACCCCACAAAATCATGCGAATCAAGAGGTTCAGATCTTTGTGTTTACTTGTAGAACATGAGTGAAACTTTCCAGGCCATCAAGGGCATGCATACCCAAAAAGCCACTAAGTATCTGAAGGATGTCAGTTTATAGAAGCAATGTGTGCCATTTTGTCATTACAACAGTTGAACCAGTTGGTGTGCTTAGGCCAAGAAGTGGGGCTGGATACAGGCTCAGTGACCCAAAAAGAGTGCTGAATTTTTGCTGCACATGCATAAAAGTGCAGAGAGTAATTCTGAACTTGAAAGTTTACATGTAGTTTCTCTGGTCATTAAGCACATCCGGATGAAAAAAGCACCTAAGATACAGAACTTACAGAGCTCATGGCTGGATTAAACTATACATGAGTTTCCCCTGTCACACTGAGTTGATCCTCAGCAAAAAAGAATAGATTGTTCCTAAACCAGAAGAGGAAGTTGCACAGAAGAAAAAGATATCCCAGAAGAAACTGAAGAAACAAAAACTTGTGACCCATGAATAAATTCAGCATAAAATAATTACAAATAAAAGTAAACAACAACAAACTAACCTTGTATCTTACTACCTTACTAACTTATTATTCGTAGTAGTTTTTTATAGATTCCTTAGAATGATCTACATACTTGGTCGTGTCATCTACAAGTAACACTTTTGCTTCTTCCTTTTCAATCAGTATGCATATTATTTATTTTTCTTGCTTGTTGGACTGGTAAGGATGCTAAAGAGGAGGGTTCAGAAGGAACATCCATGGCTTGCTCATATCTTAGGGGAAAGCTTTCAGAATTGCATCATTAAGAATATTGAGGACTTCCCTGGCTGTGCAGTGGTTAAGACTCCTTGCTTCCAACTGAAGGGGGCACGGGTTCAATCCCTGGCTGGGGAACTAAGATCCCACATGTCGTATGGCATGGCCCCCCCCAAAAAAAAAGATTATTGAGAGTTTTCCTCATTGATGGGCATTGAATTTTGTCATTTTTTTTCACCTGTTAGTATATGCATGTGGCTTATCCCTTTCTTTGTCTTAATAAGGTGAATTACTCTGATTCACCTTTCCATGTTAAACCCAATTTGGTCATGCTGTATTACATCTTTATGTGTTGCTGCATTCTATGTTCTAATATTTTGTTAAGGATCTTTACCCTTATGTTTAGCAAAGTATTATTATACACATTCTGGATTTTTTTTTTCCCACAGACTTGTGATGTTTCACTTTGATTAGTTTTGGAAAATTGTATACACCATGAAACAAATACTAAAAAAAACTACAGGACATTTCAGATACACCAGAAAGCTCTCTCCTGTCTCCTTACCCCGTGGGTAACCATTGTTCTGATTTCAATCACCATAACTTAGTTCTGCTTGTACTAGAACTTTATATAAATAGAATCATACTGAAGTCTTATACTTCTCTTTTGTTACTCAGCCTGATGTTTTTGTGATTCATTCATGTTTTTTTTCCATGCAGAAGTAGATTTTTTTCCCTTTATTGCTGAATGGTAGTTCATTTGGTGAATATACTACAATTATTTAAAAAATCTCCTTGTTGAAGGACAGTTGGCTTGATTCCAGATTTTGATGAGTATCAATAAGGGTCCGAGAAGATTCCCGTAGAGGATTTTGGGGGGACATATGATTTTATTTTTCTTTCTTTCTTTCTTTTTCTTGGGTAAATACCTAGGAGTAGAATCGCTGGGTCATAAGACAGACATATATTTAAATTTAAAAAAACACAGAAGAGTGTTTCAAAGTGATTATACAATTTTTCTTTCCTGCCCACAATGTATGAACATTCAAGTTGCTCCACGAGGACGTCACCATTTTGTATTTTCAGCCGTTTTGATTTAAGTCCCTTTACTGGGTATAAGAGGGTATTTAAATATTGTTTTAATTTGCATTTCCGTGATAACTGATGAAGTTAGAAGTATTTCTGTGTGCTTATTGGTTATTCACTTACCTTTCTTTATAATTGCCTCTTTATGTTCTTAACCCATTTTAATTAGATTGTTTTTCTTTTAATAGTTTAGTATTTCTTCATGTTTTCTAGATACTATGCTTTTACCTGGCTTTGGTCTACTGATTCATTTCCTTAATTATACTTTTGATGAGCAAAACATTTTAATTCTGATAAAAATCCATTCTTTTCTCCATTTTAACTGTTAATTTTTATGTCTTATATTAAAAAACCTTTGCTTATACCCAGTTTGCAAAAGTATCATCTTATGTTTTTCTTTAAAAAACTGTATAGTTCTACCTTTGTATTTATGCCCATGATCTATCTTGAATTAATTTTTGTATATGAAGCATAGTCATGGTAGAGGCTCTTTTGTTCATATGGATACCCAATATTACAAAATTATTTATTAAAAAGCTTCTCCTTTTTTTATCAAATTGAATTGATGCTTTGGTTGAAGATTAATTAACTGTATAGGTATGATTCTATTTCTGGACTCTTCATTCTGTTCCAGTGATTTATGTGGCTAGCTTTCAACCAATACTACACTATCTTGATTACTATAGCTTTATAGTAAGTCTTGAATTCAAATACTGAGAGTCCTTCAACTTTGTTTTCATTCTTAACCATTTTTCTTCTCTGGCCGTTCTAGATCCTTTGCATTTCAATATTAATTTGAGAAACAGCTTGCTAATATATTTTTTAAAGCCTGTGGGATTTTAATTGAGATTGTGTTGAATCTGTAGATCAGCTCCATGAACATTGTATATGTTTCTATTTACTTAAGTCTCCTTTAATTTTTTTCTCAGCAGTGTTTCATAGTGTTTAGGTCTCGCATACCTTTTGTTAAATTTACCCAAAGGTACGCGATGGGTTATATTTAAGTATTTTAAAATTCAATTAATTTTAAATTTGATTTCAAATTGTTTATGATTACTATAGAGAAATAAGTTAATTTTGCATTGACCTTGCTAAATTAATTTATTAATAATGATAGGTTTTTATTAATTTTATAATGTGCCCTACATGCAATCACATTAGCTGAGAATAATGACAGCTTTTTACTTATTCCTTTATATACTTAATGTCATTTTTTTCTTGCTAGTATCTTCATGAACCACTACATTAGGCCCTCCAGATGTTATTTTTTTAACTTTTTTTTTTTTTTTTTTTTTTTGCGGTATGCGGGCCTCTCACTGCTGTGGCCTCTCCCGTTGCGGAGCACAGGCTCCGGACGCCCAGGCTCAGCGGCCATGGCTCACGGGCCCAGCCGCTCCGCGGCTCGTGGGATCTTCCCGGACCGGGGCATGAACCCGTGTCTCCTGCATCGGCAGGCGGACTCTCAACCACTGCGCCACCAGGGAAGCCCTTAACTTTGTTTTGATTGAAACATAGTTTTCTCTTTTTTTAATGGCTCTCATAAAATATAATTGACTAAGACAAACTGTACATATTTAAATTGTACAGTTTGATAAGTTTTGACATATGTATATCTGTAAAATCATTGCCAGAGTGAAGAAAATTAACAAACCAATTATTGCCAAAAATTTTCTCTTGCCCCTGTAATCTCCCATATTGTTCCTTCCCATATCCATTTCCAGTCCCTCACTGCTACTGGGCTGCTTTCTGTCACTGTAGGTTAGCTAACATTTTCTAGAATGACATATAAGTGGAACCATACATTACTCACTATTCTTTGACTTATTTTGCTCAGCATAATTATTTTGAGACTCGTCCATATTGTTGTCTGTATAAATAATTTATTTTTATTGCTGAGGACTATTCCATTGTAAAGATATACTAAGTTTGTTTACCATTCACCTTTTGATGGGCATTTGGGTTGTTTTCAGTTTTTGGCTAATAGCAATAATGTTGCTATAAACTTTTGTGTACAGGTTTTTGTAAGAACGTAGTCTTTCTCCTGAGCAAATACTCAGTAGTAGAATGTCTAGACCATATGGCAGATGTAAATTCCCAAGCCGTTTTCCAAAATCTTACCTTTTTATATTCTAGCAGTGTTGGAGAAATCAACTTGCCCCAAATATTTGTTAATATTTAGTGTGGTTAGTTTTGTTGACCTAAAACAAATAGACTGCCAGATAGTTCTCCAGCAAAGATGGATTTATTTAGGATTAGCAGAGAATTGCAGGTTGGGGTCTACAGCCATGGCAAGTTATGTGCAAGTCCCCTCACAGCAAAGGAAGGCGAATACATTTAGAGAGGCAAAAAGAAAGTTGGGAAGGCTCTAGTAAACAAAGGGTCCGTGGCTCTTCATTGGCTGAGTCCTTGCCAGGAAAGAAAAGGAGTCTTCCTTCTTCCTGTTAAGCTCTGCTATCCTTCTAGGGTGTGAGATACTGTGCCTCTGGTTTCCAGACTCTATTTAACTGAGGTTTCTGTTTATTAATTATTATACTCTTTTAAAAATATTATATATTCTAATACGTGTACAGTGGTTACTCATTCTAGTTTGAATTTGCATTTCCCTAATGGCTCATAATGTTGACATCTGTTTATATGCTTATTTATGTCATGAAATTAAAATAAACTAGGTAGTTAAAAATGACACATTTGCAAGAAAAAACAACATGGCAAGAAAACACAGATTTATTTATGCTTTAATAAGTTATGAGCAGAATAACTAGTATGTATGAATTACAGTTGCAGTATGTTGGCACTGGTAAATTTATCTGATTGTTACACTATCCCAAGCTTAAAATATATTTGAATATTAAAAAACAAAAATGATTGTGTATTTCAAATACTAATATTTCTTTTCACTAGAATATTTCTTTCTGAATATTCCTCTAGTTTTACAGTACACACACATGCACACACATACTTTAAAAAATAAAATTGTTACTATTAAAAGAAAACAGTATACTGAGACTTATAAATTCTTAACTGTACTATTCTTCTGATACTGCATCTGATATAGCTCCCAGGTGATGTAATATGCTTAATACATTTCTCATTAGTAGTGAATAATTTGTGTTATTTCATACGATCCATCCTGTGACAAATATCAACTTAAATTTAGTAGTACTGTCAACAACTGTGCTGCAAATTGTTGATGAGAAGGCTTTACAGGAATTAAATCCACAACCTTAACTATGTTGTCAATCTTTTCTAACAAATGAGTTAACTTATATAGGACTGGTTTCTGTACGTGGTCAGAAATGTAAAATAATGCTGAATATTTATGAATTTTGAACTGAGATGACCTGGGTTTGATTTTGAGGTCTGAAATGTATTAAGTATATATTGATAATTTTGGACAGAGAATTTAATCTCACTGCACATCAGTTTCATATTTTATATGATTGCATTAAAATCTTTTATATGTCACAAATAGTAAGTAGAAGTTTACAGGAATAAAACTAACAAGAAATATTTTCATCAGTACACGTTTTTGATTGCCTATAATGTGCCAGTCCTAGTGTTAAACCAGAGATTTTTTTTTTTCTTTTGGCCGTGCTGCGTGGCATGAGAGATCTTAGTTCCCCAACCAGGGATTGAACGTGCGCCCCCTGCAGTGGACCACCAGAGAAGTCCCTAAGCCAGAGATTTAGATATGAGTAGGTCATATGTGATTCCTGCCTTCAAGGGAGTTATATTTTAGTAGAGAAGATAAAGCTAAGGAAGTGAGAATTCAGTAAAAATATCTAAGACTAAAGGAGTTAAATAGGCAAATGAGGGAAAGAGATAATATGCCAGGCAGAACAAATTCCATAGGCAAAAGCCAGTAACTAAGAGAAAATAACATTAAAGTTTTGTGTCATGGCTAAGGTTTAGAAAATAACAGGAGAGAAATGGCACAAGATGAGCCAGGAGGGTTGAGCTGGAGACATCTCAGAGACCATGTAAACATATTACTAACATTGCAATTAATCCTTAAGACAACTGAACAGCTAGGTTGAACTGTACTAAATTGCTGTCCTTATAGATGAAAACAACTCTTTGGTTCAAGCTTAATAAATAATAATAAATCATAAAATAAGATGAATAATAATACCTGACATATAAGAATAGAGATTTACATGATCCAATATATTTAAAGTGCTTAGAATAATGTTATACTGTGTTAGCTATATTTTAAAAAGGCAATGGCGACAATGATGGGGAAAAGATGACCAATAAGAGGTTATATTTAGAAAATGTGAGATTATTTGGAAATTTATTGGTTATAAAGGAGATGGAATAAATCTGGGGTTTTAAGGATGATCTTCACGTTTCTGGCTTAATGCAAATGATTTGTACCATTTCTTGTCAGCATGAACAGTGTTCAGATAGCACATCTCAGGGAACTCAGTTTTGGACATGAGGAGTTGGGGATGGCAGTGGAATGTGAACATAGAGGTGTTTGGTATAAAGTTTTGGGGTAAATGCTGTTAGGAAATATCAATATAAGAGTTGCTAGCATGTGGATGATAATTGAAGGCATAGGAAGGATGAGTTATGGGTGTCCCAGGGAGAGTGTGGGCAGTGGACAAAGTGAAGGTATTATGCTGTAGCTCTGAAATACACCCACTTTTAAAGGGTAGATGGGAGGATGGAAAAATAGAGTAAGAGACTAAACAAAAGTAATTTGAAAGCAGGAGATCTGTTGTCTTAAAGGTCAAAGGAGGAAAGTATTTTGAGGAGAAATCGTTCCATGTGGAAAGCAGTCAAATTTAGTGGGGTCAGTTGGTGCATCACCATGAGTGAGTATTCTGTACTGCTGCTTCTCCTCCATGCACGTTTCATTTTCTTATTTTTCTCTGACAAGAAATATACTTCATGTGTCACTCACAGGGAGCACAGTGTACAAAAATCAGCAAAAGAAGACGGTTATTCATAATAACCTTCTTGATAAAAGCCAAGAATGATAGTTTCAGTATATTACAAAATAGACACATGCTTTTTTCCTTTGCTAAATGACTACAGTAGCGACTGAGATAAATGCATAAGAAAAGTCAGAAAGGGGAATTCCCTGTCCATCCAGTGGTTATGACTCAGCACTTATACGGCCATGGCCAGGGTTCAATCCCTGGTTGGGGAGGAAAGATCCCGCAAGCCCCATGGCGCTCCCCCTCTCCCCCTCAAAAAAAGAAAAGGCAGAAAGTTTGAAAATGAAAAATCAATAATTTAAATTATTACTATTTAAAGTCATTAACATTCATTGTGAACAAAGAGGGAAAGAATGTCAATCTCTTTTTTAATATTTTTATTTATTTTTTAATATTCATTTTTATTTATTTATTTGGCTGCGTCCAGAGTGCATGGGCTCTGTAGTTTGTGGCACGCGGGCTCTCTAGTTGAGGCACGTGAGCTCACTAGTTGTAGTGTGCGGGCTTAGCTGCCCCGCAGCATGTGGGAACCTAGTTCCCCGACCAGGGATCGAACCCGCGTCCCCTGCATTGGAAGGTGGATTCTCTACCACTGGACCACCAAGGGAAGTCCCAAGAACGTCAATCTTTTAATTCACAAATAAACTAAACAAATAAATGTCACAATTAAAAAAATTTTTTTAATAAATCTATTTATTTTATTTTTGGCTGCATTGGGTCTTCGTTGCTGTGCGCAGGCTTTCTCTAGTTGTGGTGAGCGGGGACTACTCTTCATTTTGGTGGGTGGGCTTCTCATTGCGGTGGCTTCTCTTGTTGTGGAACACAGGCTCTAGGCACAAGGGCTTCAGTAGTTGTGGCACACGGGCTCAGTAGTTATGGCTCGTGGGCTCTAGAACATAGGCTTAGTAGTTGTGGCACATGGGCTTAGTTGCTCCACGGCATGTGGGATCTTCCCGGATCAGGGATCAAACCCGTGTCCCCTGCATTGGCAGGGATATTCTTAACCACTGTGCCACCAAGGAAGTCCCTAAAATTTTTTGAAGAAAGTTTTATAAGGAGTTGGAACACTCCAGGTTACCAGTGGACTATAAGGACCATGCAATGGAGGCCTATTGCCTCACCTAACCTATGGTGCCTTTTGAGGAGAATACTGATCTGAACTCAATGTTGGCCTGTATGATGTGTTTATCACAATTCAACAGAATATTTTGGAGATTGTGTTATCCCTAATCGTTTTCATTAAAGAATAATTTCTGAAATATTTTCATTTTCATATGTGATGCCTATCATGGAAGATATTTATAATCTAGTTTTACAAACTTTCTTAGGATGTAAAATAATAAATTATATATATTTGTCCCAATAATTCTGATAAAATGAAGTGTAAGGGTAACAGAAAATTTATACCGATGGGAACTTATATTACAAATTAATTTGCATAACAACCTGAACACTAATGATTAAATATTACTTATGTTTGTGGCATGAGAGGGTTGAAGGGGTCATTGATGATATAATAGTGAAATCACTACTTATTGTTTAGATTATATAACATTTAATTCTGTCACCTAAAAATGGAGCATCAGTGTTACTATACTTCTCTCCAAGAAAATGGTATGAAATAATGTGTTATCATCAATAAATGTAGATGAGCTGGGCAGGGGTTAGCAGGGCACTTCCTTATAGTTTCTTTGCAGAGTCAGCCTGTTTCATTATTGACTTAAAAAATTGATGTCCTTGTTTAACATGCTGACCAAGCACTTTATGTCTCCCGGATTACTTTAGAGAGGTTGGTGAAGCATAGGAGAAGGTTAGGGCCATCAGTTGTTGGAAAAAAACAGAGTATATAGCAGCAAGCTAAGTGGAGTGGCTGTAAGATCAAAACTCTTAGAGACTTAACAGTTTATCAGGAGGTAAATTGGGGAAAGAAGAAAATAAATCACTAGCACAGAAGAGGAGATTAGAGGAAGAAATGTAACAAAATAAGTAAAGTGCAAATAAAGTACAAAACAGAAGAAATAGGGAAAATGTTTTCCTACTTACCTGGAGATAGAGAATTAAGAATTTAGAGAAACCCACCAGAATAGATGAAATTACCATTTCTGAATATGAACTCTTACGATTTGTTCGAGTATCTCATAGAAGCGGAAGTGAAATAATTCTGAGTGTTTGAAAGATCTACAGCTTTAATGAAATGAAAATGATTTTGGGGTGGGGATTTTTAAACATGCTATCAAGTTATAGTTTTGCCTTATCATGCACAGCAATGTGAATTATTACTAACGTTAGTTATTGTTTTCCATTTCATAGATTTCTACGTTGCTTTCATTAAACTGACATTGCAAATGTATCAGTGACATTTTTCCTCCAAGGTCCAGTGTGGAATCTCTTTAAATAAATGAGCTGATGTCATCTTAACTTTGAGTGATACTGAGATCAGGTCAATACCTAAGGATGAGAATGCACTTTCATTAAGAAAAAAAGAAACAATAAAAGTAAACATGTAATTAATCACAGTCTTCTTTGATGGCTTTAAATGAAGCCTCATTCTGTAATTCCCTTTCAATCAGAAAAAACATTAGCATGTATTTTTTACTTCTCTTGCAAACTATTTTAAAGAAACCTTCAGCATTTACCTAAGTAACCGTACTACCGGCTCAAAAATTAATTTCTCTGAACCTTCTCAATTTCTGTTAAACTAAGTGAACATTTCTATTATGGTATTAAACTTAAAAATATTCCTTAGAAAATCCAGCATAACTGGCGATTTTGATTTTTTATTGATTACTACATCTGCCATGGAACATCAAATATATGATTTCTGATGTTTGTTTTAGGAATAGTTCCAGAAAATATACAGAAATTTGAAATAATAATCCAACTTGAAAGAAAAAGAATGAAATTGGCACACTGGACTGGACAGCATAGGAAAGTAGTCAAGAACAGGGACTAATCTTGGCTGTGTGATTTACTGGCTGTGTGATTCCAGACAACTCTCTACTTCAGTTTCCTCTTGTGAAAATCAAATATACTAGTACCTAATTCATAGAGTTGTGAGGATTTGATAAGGTGATATATATAAATTACATAGAATAGCACTCTCTCTATATAAATGCATATGTGTGTGTGTGTGTGTGTGTGTGTATAAAATTATTGCCTAAGGTAAGGCAGGGATTGCTGACCAAATTATATCTATAAATGACAAAACAAATACAACTAGGTTATCGTTTAGAGAACCATGATTGGTTATTAACAAAATTTAACATTGTTTTCTAATTTATGAAGACAATTGTCTAATTCTATTCAGGCTGCTACAAAAATACAATAGACTAGGTGGCTTATAAACAACAGAAGTGTATTTCTTACAGTTCTTGAGGCTGGGAAGTCCAGGATCCAGGCACTGGCAGACTTGGTGTCTGGTAAAAGCCCAATTCCTGGTTCATAGATGTCTATCTTCTGTGTCCTCACATGGCATAAAGGGCTGGAAGATTCTTTAAGGTCCCTTTTATAAGGGCATTGCCCACCCTCGTGATGTAACCACCTTCCAAAGGCACCACCTTTAAATATACTCATATAAGGAATTAGGTTTCAACATATGAATTTTGGGTGGGGATGAATGCAGTCTATAGCAACAATCCAGAAAATATGTCTGTGTGAATGCAAAGACTGTCTCCTACAATCATGGTCTAGAGATCGTTTGCTCAATAGAACATCCTGTGATGACTAGCATGTTCTATAGTCTTTATTGTCCAGTGTGGTAGCTACTAGCTTCATGTGGCTCTTGAGCCCTTGAAATGTGGCTAGTTTAAATGCTGAACTAAATTTTCAATTTTAATTAATTTAAATTTAAATAGTCACGTGTGTCTCATGGCTACTATGTTGAATATCACAGGTGGAGAAGATATGATAGAGGACCTAGAAATATATTTTTAATTATATTTTATTTTGTTTACAGGTTATAAAAGACTGCATAGTCTTTTCAACAAATTTGCATGCTTTATAAACAATAATAGAGGGAAAACTGCCTATAATTTCAAAATGTATAAGAAATAACCTCTCATAAAACCTAAGTAGATTTTCTCCCAGATTTAATCATGAATGTGTATAAAAATTCTATGTGCTTTAGTTTTTTGAATAGTTGGTATCATAATGTGTAAAAACTAGGGAATTTCGAAAAATGGACTTATGTACAATGTTTTTGGGGTCATTGGGTGCCTCTGGAAATGGAGGCAAATTCGTTTGTGTTTCAAGAAAAGGTATTACCAATATCAGACAAATGCAAATGGACAGACGTTCCAAAAAATAACTGATCAGTACTCATCAAAATTGTTTTATGATGAACTGGAGGGATGTGGAATGCAATGTGGAGCACTAGATTGGGTTCCAGATGAGAAAAAAAGAAAAAGTACATTAAGAGTTGGGTTTCCCTGGTGGCACAGCGGTTGAGAGTCCGCCTGCCAATGCAGGGGACACGGGTTCGTGCCCCGGTCTGGGAAGATCCCACATGCCGCGGAGCGGCTGGGCCTATGAGCCATGGCCGCTGAGCCTGCGCATCCGGAGCCTGTGCTCCGCAATGGGAGAGGCCACAACAGTGAGAGGCCCACGTACCGCAAAAAAAAAATGTACATTAAGAGAGGGGACAATGGTAAAACTCAAATAAGTTTGTAGCTTAGTTAAATAGTGTTTTGGATGATAATTGTTCGATAGTTACATAAATTGCTAACAGGGGAAACTGAGTGAAGGAAATACGTGAAATCTATAATTAACAAATTCTTTGTCAGTCTAAAATTATTTTAAAATAAAAAAAAATCACCAAATTCTGTAGCTTTAAACATTGGCATTCAGTAAATTTTCTTGAACTGAATCAGACTTCAGTTAGCAGCATGTACCTTTCTGTATTCCTCCTGCCCATTTTCCTTCAGCTTAAGCAAAACGGCAACACACATCGTACAGGTTGTGTGTACGCAGGAAAACGGCTTAATCTCTCTGAAGTTTAGTTTCTTCACTTAAAAAATCAAATAAAACCTGTTGCCTGCCTGACTCATAGGATGGTTGCCAGATTCAGATAAGGTTTGGGAAAGGAAACTTTAGCTCAAAGCTTTTCCCTCCTTATTGAGCCTGAAACTCTAAACTTCATTGATTTATTGTATAAATATTGAATGGGTATATAGTACAGCATATAAAATCATGGCTCTCAAAGTGTGCTAACCTAATGGAAAACACAACAAAGTCAACAGATAAGCAAATCCTTTAGGATTTCATGTTAGGAGAATCTTATTCCAGATTTTGGATATCAAAAAGTTTTCTCTAAGGTGAATGTGATTTTGAGATTTAAATAATTAATATGTATTATCAGATGAAATATGACTTTTGATCCAAAGACACACACATAACCTGTTTAGGAAATAAACTTCAGCATGACTAGACAGTAGTGAAGTGAACAACGGGAGCTTTAATTGTTTAACTTCAGACAGAAATTATATCATGACGCCTCTTGAACGTCATGCTAAAAATTGTTAACTTTAAGGTTTGGGGGAGGAAATATGGATTTTAAGAAGAGGCTTTGGAGGCCTGTCATCATGATTACATTTTGGAAAAATCATTCTGTTGAAATGTGGAAAAAGATTGGTAAATCTTTTCATGAATCTGTATGATTTATCCAGGAATCCTAAAAATAAGCTTTGGTAGGAAATGGTAAAAATAATTACAGGTGCTACTGCTCTTGCAATAGCAGTGGGAGCAGGAAAGAAGAGATTCCTTAGGTTTAAGGAAAGGTAGTTGTTATGCATTTTGAACCAGCTAGATGTTGGGAATAAGAGTAGTAATCGGTGGCATCCTTGATCTTGGATGGTCAGTTAATTATGCAAGATTATGTACATCAGGAATTTGTGTATGGAGATGGGGATTTAGAAGTTGTCGATAAATATACTGTAGTTGAAAGGAAACATCACAAGAAAAGATTATTAGTGAAAAGTATACACCGCAAGACAAGAGAAGGGCTGGAGGATGAAAGAAAGAAAGAGTACAGAGGAGTGTTGAGTAGGAGTAGCGAGAGAGATTGAAGAAACATCAAACATGGAAAGGGTTTGAAATTCATTAATGATGCCAAATACTGAAGAGTGGCCGAGATGCTGACTTGGCGCTCAGTTGTTCACTGGTGACCTGGAAAACAGACTTGGTAGAATGGCAGGAATCCAGAAAGCAGCATGGATAAAGAGTAAATGGGAAATTGTAAAATTGGAAAGGCAACTATGGCTAGTTCTCTCAAGAAGCCACTCTGAATCTGTACCTCTGGCTAAACAAAATTGTTGAACTCAGTTATCTTGAGGGACTCTTAGCAACTCTAAAGTTCCATGTAAATAGTACTGAATGGAGCATTGCATCACTTCTCTATAAGTTACGTATTTGGACTGAGTGATCAGAATTCTTAGTTGGTATGGTCTTATGAGAACCGTATTCTTTGTGAATTCCCTATTCAGCATACCCATTAACGATGTTAAATGATCAAGGAGGCTATTAACATTCCATTGTTTTAAATTTCGTCAGCGGATTTGATGAAAATAAAAAATACAGCAGTTTCTCTTTTCTCTACCCAAGTAATAATTATCATACTTGTTTGCTTCTGCTTATTTCTATGTTGAAATATAAATGAAATGTAGTCTAAGTGCTAGTTCCCTTTGTTTATATACTTTATTTTATCTTTAAAATGAAGTATTAAAGATTATTTTGAGTGCCTCAAATTTCTGCTAAAAGTTTTATCATAAAATAGTGTAAAATGTGCAAATCACATGTCAGAAAAGATTATTCCAGCCCAACTGAAAATTCTTCCCTGTGTGTTCCTTGGCACGTTAATCAATCATGAACATGAAGGAACAGCTGGTGCCAACTAGTCTCATTGACAAGGAAGTGCCAGTGTCTGGAAATAGATGGTCCAAGATTTCCTTGTGTTGATTTCTTTAACC
Organism: Aethalodelphis obliquidens; assembly: GCF_003676395.1. Lineage (NCBI taxonomy): Eukaryota > Metazoa > Chordata > Mammalia > Artiodactyla > Delphinidae > Aethalodelphis > Aethalodelphis obliquidens. The sequence goes on from NW_020838017.1 coordinate 1,884,909, forward strand.
CTCTCTCTCTCTCCTTTTTTCTAGTTTCCTCCCTACCCTCTTTTCACACATACACACACCCATGCTCACACATGCATGCACACATGCACACGTGATTCATGGCCAAACAAATAGGCATTTTGATCAACTTATTCATATCATGATTAGACACTATAAGGAACCATACAATTGAAAAACATAGCTTGGGGCTTCCCTGGTGGCACAGTGGTTAAGTATCCGCCTGCCAATGCAGGGGACATGGGTTGGAGCCCTGGTCCGGGAAGATCCCACGTGCGACGGAGCAGCTAAGCCCGTGCGCCACAACTACTGAGCCCGTGCACCACAGCTACTGAGCCGGTGCACCTAGAGACCGTGCTCCACAAGAGAAGCCACCGCATTGAGAAGCCCGCACACTAGCTCGCCGCAACTAGACAAAGTCTGCACACAGCAATGAAGACCCAACACAGACAAAAATAAATAAATAAAATAAATTTATTAAACAATAATAAAAAATTAAAAAGTAACTTTAAAAAAACATAGCTTGGGAAACATTGGGATTTATTTTTATTTATTACTAACCATGTGTTCATTTCCCTTGATTATGAATAAATTTCTTTTTAGAGACTAAATTATCATATTCAAACATTTATGAATACTAGCCCCTAATACATTGAACAAATATGGTTATCAGTCTTGATTTTAATGTATATATTATTTCTTCTTGAATTCCTGATGCCATTTTTATTGTATTCCTTATTATGCATACCACAGATGAAAATCCTCAGAAAGTATTTCAATATACATTTAGAAAAACTTGTACTAATTCTGGATTTGCAGATTGCTGTATCACTCTTTTCAAATGTGTGGTCCCCAGTCATTTGTTTGAATACTATAATTGTATATTTCTGTAAATTTGTTTTAGGTGTTGTTTTAGAATAAAGTCAAAAGAAGATATTTATTATAGTGCGTAAAAGGTAGCTAAAATAATGTAAAATTCCTAGAACTGAATAAAAAGGGTCTTACAGAGACAGAAAACAATACAATTTCATAGTGAATTGGAAACGGTATGTGTCACCTTGGCAAAACCACCTTTGTTTGTAAACATTACAAAACAGTGTTACCTAAGCAGGAGGAAGAAAATGCAGTGATAAATTACATGAAAGGTTCTCCATTATAAGAAACATACAGGAGGAAAAAAATTGTGTTTAAAGGAGAAAGGAACAGATTCTGTTCAGCTTAGAAATTTTGCCAGTGAGGAAAATGAAGGTAAGGGAGATTAAATTGTTTGCTCTAAACCACAAAGCTATTTACTTAATGAAACAGGTGGGAAAATAATATTTTCTTTAATTCAGAATTATAACTAGTTTTTCATTAAAATGCATTTAGCTTGCATTATTATGCTTCCAAATTACGATTATATGGTTGGCAATAATTCATCTTCTCTAAATAAATAAACTTAGTTTAATCTGAATATTTACAGATGAAATAGGATTGGGATACCTTCATTAGTTAGTGATTTAAATGTAATTTGTGCCTCATAAGCAAGAAAACTAAATTGTAAGAAAGCCAAGTAGGCTATTACTGCAAATAATGAATACATTTAGTAGATGCTAATTCTAGAGTACATACATTACACTTAACTCTACATTGTTTGTACTGCATAACTCTACAATATATCAAATAGATGATCCATGAAAACATTCACTAATATTTCAGAGTTTGGGCTTAATTTTCCTTTCTGTAAAATGGAGGCCTTCGACTATTTGTCCTTTAAGATTTCATCTGTTTTAAAACTTTTCTAACATTTACATCTGATATTAAGTAATATCAATTTTATGACAAAGCATTAAGTAATGGAACAATATATCTTTACAGTAGAATTGTAGAAGAGCTCATTTCTTTTAGCTCTTGTCTCCTTGCCATTGGTCTCTACTTCTAGGACTACCCTTCACACTGTCAGAGTTATAATATTTCAATCAGAGAACAAGAAACACAATAGAAAACTCTCAACCAACCTTTCTTTAAAAAAAAAAAATACACAACAACATAAAATGAAATGGTTTCAACACCTGAAAACTCACCCCCTGAGGTCCCCAGGCATCTGAGAAGGCAGGGGTTAGGCTTACGTCTAAAAATAGAGGGATTGTTCAAACCTCCCCAGAGGGAGCAGGTCAGTGGCTATGTACCCTCTGAAACCTCTTAGCATCAGCTAGGTTGTGACCCTTCTACCTGCACCACTACGGGAGACTGGATTTCTTCTCTGAAGATTTAAAATCTGAGAAATTGTGGACTAAGGACTACCAGGTGCAGAAAAGTTTAGTGTTGAGGTTCAGGAATACAAACATTAAATGAAAGTCAAAAGGCTGAAAGAAACTGCTCCAAGCCCTCTTGCTGCACCTTATCTAAGAATACAGGCAGCCAGGAGGATCTTCTCCAGAGAGAGCATTCCTCTAGATACTAACATTTGGGAAATTCTTAGTGAAAAATTCACTCACTATCTGTTCATTCTGCAGGGAAGCCTACACGTTAATAAGTCCTGGCCATGCACACATAACTTCCAATCAACACGATTAGTTTTTAAAGAGCAAAAGGAATTCTACTTCAGAAAATAAGGTGAATTGGTCTCCTTCCAGTGTAAACATATAGACATTCTTGATTAAATATATTTTATATTAAACTACACTGTTCTTGTTAATACATTTGTATTTTATTAGAAAATCAATCAAAGTATCCAGATTCCAATGACAAAGAAAGGAAACAAATTGGTAGCATTAAGTTGGAGCTGATGTCAAATAACCCAGATGGATTGGGTCCTACTTCCAACTTTTTGTGACCATATAGGCATAATGTGACTTTATTAATAGCATCACATACACAGTAGTCCAGAGTAAAAATGTCTTCATAATAAAAAATATGTAACAGTGAACTTTGTTGACATAATGACTTAATATAATAATACTATGTTATAATTAACATGATTTCTTTTTTTTTTTTTTTTGCGGTACGTGGGCCTCTCACTCTTGTGGCCTCTCCCCTTGCAGAGCACAGGCTCCAGACGCGCAGGGTCAGCGGCCATGGCTCACGGGTCCAGCCGCTCCGCGACATGTGGGATCTTCCCGGACCGGGGCACGAACCCATGTCCCCTGCATCGGCAGGTGGACTCTCAACCACTGCGCCACCAGGGAAGCCCAATTAACATGATTTCTAACCTGAGGATGTACCTAGGGAGTTACTTTCAGCAAATAGTCATACCTCATAACACTATTTTTCTTCCATGTCAAGAAAAAAGTGAGAAATATCATCTATGTATAGACTGTTGTACTAACTTCTAGCCACTTTGTTTTTTAACTTTTAGCCTATCTGTCCAATTGTTTTGACGATTCTCCTTGCACAAGGTCTAGAAAGAATTAATCAAAGTAATACCAACTAATGGCAACTAAGATGTAGAGAAAATAATTTTGTTTTTTACCTAGAAAATGTTATTAGCATAAATAAATCTTTTCAAGCCATTAAAAGGGTGAGTTTAGAAATATCAAATTACTGATTTCAAGAAAATGTAAGATTTAGTACTCTGAATCATCTATTATTTTTCTTGACGTAAGCAGCTTAGTAAATGGGTTGAAATCACTGTGCGTGTAAATGCCTTAATTTATCTCCAACTGCTGGTATCTGGGGATCAGAGATGTGACGTCTCTCACACCCTCCCACTCTGATGACATCTCCAGCACACACCTTATTTTTTCAGAAGTTGAAGGAAGTGAAGGAGGCAAGAGAGGAAAGGGACAGGTTATTTGTTTGTTTGTTCATGTTGTTGTTTATTCACATTTAACTGTCCTGCTATGGCAGGTCTTTCTTTGTTAATGCTCATAATCATAAATGCTCAAGATGTGGCAGTCGCTCCAAAGCTTACTTGGAGATACATATGCTCTTTGGAGGCCCCATGGGAGAAACGCTAGTATGTTTCATGATATGGACAAGGCACATTCTGGCTGCAGTCTTGCCACATGTCCCTATTTTTGCCCCTTTGCAAGAAATAAAATCTATACCCTTTCAACAGTTGAGGTCTGCTCATCTTGGCAGTATGCCTACTTTGGAAGAATACTTGCAAGATGGCTCTGTTCAGCTATCATCCAAAACATCCATGTGCCAGTCAATTCCCACATCTTTGGATGTCAATCCAGGATGCTCCCCAGCTGCCCCCTCTACTCACCCTGTCATAAGGGGCTCCTCCAGGTCATTTCATGTCTTCATCATCCTTAAGGCAGAGAGGTCGGCGCCAGTTTCAGCGTTTGCAAATGTCCTCAGACTCCAATAGATGTATCACCTTCTAGCTACAGTGCATTTTCGTGGTGCCCCTGGGGTACGCTTAAGAGTTTCTAAAACTCAGTCTCCTCTCCTTTCAGACATCCCCAACTCTACAAAGTTGGGGAAGCCCTCTTTACCTGGCATGACTATAACATTATGTGAAGCTTGATATTTTATGAGATTAATCAACTTCAAAATTACTTTGCTATTTTCAATAACTTGTTCTTCCATATGAATATTATGAAAAATACCTCAGTGTCATTGTAAAACATCTCTGAGATGATTAGAATTACATGTAATTTATACGTTATTATGAAGAAAATTGTCATAGTGAATCCTTTTATTTATGAACGTGGTTTCATTCTACAATTAGATTCTCATTAGTTTATTTCAGTAGAAATTTATAATTTTTTGTAAAACTCTTGTACATTTTTATTTAATTATTCAGTATTTTCAGTTATTGATACCATAGCTTAAAAACTACTTTTTAGGGCTTCCCTGGTGGCGCAGTGGTTGGGAGTCCGCCTGCCGATGCGGGGGACGCGGGTTCGTGCCCTGGTCCGGGAGGGTCCCACATGCCCCGGAGCGGCTGGGCCCGTGAGCCATGGCCGCTGAGCCTGCGCGTCCGGAGCCTGTGCTCCGCAACGGGAGAGGCCACAGCAGTGAGAGGCCCGCGTACCGCAAAAAAAAAACAAAAAACAAAAAACAAAAAAAACTACTTTTTATTGTGGTAAACTATACATAACATAAAATTGACCATTTTATCAATTTTTAAGTGTACATTTTAGTGGAATTAAATACATTCACTTTGTTGTGCAACCATCACCACTATCCATTTCCAGGCCTTTTCATAATCCCAAACTAAGCTCTATCCTTTTAAGTTAGATTGCCTAATTAATTCTTTTGCTACTATAAAGGATAACTACTAATTTTGTATAGTTACTTCATGTAAGGAAAACTCTCGAGTCTATTATTCATTCTAATAGTTTATCTCTAGATTCTTTTATATTTGCTGTATAAAAATTCATGTTGTCCTGAAACACCAACTATGCCATTTCCTGATAGTTTCGTGTAACTTAATCTCATATTTTATAACATTTTTTTTCTCTATTCTAAATCTTGGGCATTTTCCTTGTGTCTTTCCTAAATTTCTGCTAATTTCCCTTTTAGCTGGGTGTAATTAGCTATTTAACTCAGTTGTTGAGGTTTTAAGTTCCCAATTTTAATTTTTCTCAGATCTACCTGTTCTCTTTTTTTTAAAAAGATTTATTTACTATTTATTTATTTGTTTCATTTATTTTTGGCTGCATCAGGTCTTAGTTGCGGCACACAGTCTCTTCTCTGCAGCACGAGGGCTTCTCTCTAGTTGTGGCATGCGGATTTTCTCTTCTCTAGTTGTGGTGCTGGTTCCAAAGCGCTTGGGCTCTGTAGTTTGCAGCACTCAGGCTCTAGTTGAGGTGCACAAACTCAGTAGTTGTGGCGTGCAGGCTTAGTTGCCCCGAGGCATGTGGGATCTTAGTTCCCCGACCAGGGATAGAACCTGGTCCCCTGCATTGTAAAGCGTATTCTTTACCACTGGACCACCAGGGATGTCCCTCTACCTGTTCTTTTGTTCATAGCACCGACTCTTTTCATTATAACTTCTCCTCTTTGTATTTTGCTTCTAAATGATTTTTTTTAACATCTTTATTGGGTTATAATTGCTTTACAATGTAGTGTTAGTTTCTGTTGTATAACAGAGTGAATCAGCTATATATATATATATATATATATATATATATATATATATATATATCTATCTCCTCATATCGCCTCCATCTTGTGCCTCCCTCCCACCCTCCCTATCCCAACCCTCTAGGTGGACACAAAGCACCGAGCTGATCTCCCTGTGGGATGCGGCTGCTTCCTACCAGCTATCTGTTTTACATTTGGTAATGTATATATGTCAGTGCTACTCTCTCACTTCATCCCAGCTTACCCTTCCCCCTCCCTGTGTCCTCAAGTCCATTCTCTATGTCTGCATCTTTAAGTGATTTTTACATCACTTTAAAATTGTTCTGGGGCTTCCCTGGTGGTGCAGTGGTTGAGGGTCCACCTGCGGATGCAGGGGACACGGGTTCGTGCCGTGGTCCAGGAGGGTCCCGCATGCCGCGGAGCGGCTGGGGCCGTGGGCCGTGGCCGCTGGGCCTGCGCGTCCGGAGCCTGTGCTCCGCAACAGGAGGGGCCGCAGCGGTGAGAGGCCCGCGTACTGCAAAAAAAAAAAAAAAAAAAAAAAACAAAACAAAACAAAAAAAACT